>NC_056731.1:1134193953-1134478953 GCF_019279795.1 Protopterus annectens
CATGTAACAATCAATAAAAAAAGACTTGTGTACCATAATGATAGATCCATGTTGTCTGTATCCATCTCTTTCAGCCTGTGGTTATCTCATCTGACTCAGACTTGAAACTGCCCAGTTCCAAAGCCTTCAGTCCCAGAGATCTGCCTCCTCTACCATTATAATACTCTGCTCCCTCCATTCTTACCTTGGATGGAGTTTGCTCCCTCATAAAACCTAATCACTAAGATGTAATACTCCACACCTATAATCAAGGACCATAAGGTGAAAGGAGAGATGCATAAACATCTTCTTTTCATATCCAATGCTGTCTTTTCCATCTGGCTTCAACCTGTGGGACATAGCCCTCCAGTCACGTATCATCCGAGGGAAGAACCTAGGAGAGAAAATTCCACAACATGGTGGAACTAAAGGAAGACTTGGATTTTGACTGTTTATCCTGTTTGTAATAGGACACAAGTGTGTGTAACCTCCCAAACAACCATAGCACAAATATCAGCAATTCAAACTCTCTAGAAAAATAACATAGACTTAGCCATCACTCTCATACAATGCCCCAGCGTATGAGGTAAAGACTTTCCACTCAAGAGATACACAAAGAAGATACAATCAGACAGTCATTGAGATAGTTAGCTTTGATACTGGCTTGCCCAACTGGGTCTTAGAAAATGAAACAAACAGTTGGTCAGGCTTCCTAAAAGTCTTTGTCCCATTACAGTAGACTGTCAGCTGTCTGTTAACGTAAAGACAATGCAGCTAATTCTCTGCCTTATTTGTAAAATTTGGGAAAAAGGCAAATGAATGGTCTGGTTCAAGGTAGCCACAGAAGCCATCGTAGGTAAAAAAAAAAAAAGTAGGATAAGTTCTAAGAGAGACTCTGTCCTTGTGAAAAAAAACAGATACATAGGTAAGAATGATAGTCTGCAGCTCTGACCCACATCTGGCCAAAGTCACAGCCACACAAAAAAAAAAAAAAAAAAAAAAAAGAGTCTTGCAAAACAGCAACTTCAAAGAGACTGTTACTGAAAGTTCGAAAGGAGAACCAGTGAGAATGTGAACACACAGGGTAAATCCCAACGAGGAAGAGCATCCTGAATTGGAAGCAGTAAGAATGTTCCCTTAAGAAAAGCTTTAGGCACCTTCAGGGTCACTACTGGTGTATTATTTCTGTCAATATAAAAGTTTGAAACAGCAGCTAACTGAACATTAAGAGTAGAATAGCTAGACCCAGAGTTAAACAAATCGGCAAGAAAATCAAGAATGGCATCCAAAGGCACTGAGAAGGGATCCAAGCCTTTAGAAGACACCCATATATTGAAGCACACCCATTTACTAGCATAGACCTTCCATATAGATGGTTTTTGAAAGGAGGGTAAAATGGGAACTACTTTATCAGAAAGCTTGGGATCTCTGTCCATCAAGGGAATTGGAGAAACTATTGATTTAATTTGAAAGCTCTGAGGCTGGGTGGGGAAATTTTAAGTGGGTGAGAGATCATATCCAGTATGGGATCCAGCACCTAGGGAGGCTACCAAAGAAGAGGCCACAGGAAGGGGAACCACATTTGTAGAGGCCAAAAGGGACACTGCGGCTTTCTTGGCAAACATTATTGTAACAGGATTAGAAGAGTAAGCATACAGGAGACCCGAGGGCAAAACATACAAGAATCTGTTCCTGGGTGACTATCCCTGTGGAAGAACTAGGGCATACAAACTGTTGCACTTCATGTTGGACACAGTGGCAAACCACAGCATGGATTGTCCCAGCACCATCCACTTCACTACCCTCAGGTTCTGGTACCACTCATGCAGAAGAAGGATGTTCCTGTCCAGACTGTTAAAATGTTGGATTTCCTTAGCATGTGTGTTGCTACCAGAAACCACTGAGAAGAAATTACCCATTGCCACACTTTCATGGCTTCCTGACAAAGAGGAGCAAGTTTCCCCTGCTTGTTCAGATACCAAATTATGTATAATCCATTTGAACTGACACTGTAGTCAAAAAGTTACACAATTCCATTTTTATTTCCTCAAAAGGAAAATGCCAAACACCTTCTGAAAATTTCACCCCATCAAAGAAGGGACAAAGCTGTCAAGATTCAGAAACTGCCAGTGAACTGAGCCATCCAAGAGGTTCCACCAGACCGAGCTCTCCCCCGCTTGTTCAAATACCAAATGACAGACATCTTGTCCATTTAAACTAAAAACACATCTTTGGGGAGGAAATCCTGAATGGCCTGCAATGCTAAGACAGCCACTCTTATCTCTATAAGACATTGATGTGAAGATTGACCTTGAACATAGATCAAGTCCCTTGGACTGTCCTCCCTTTAAAATGCCCCCCCCCCCCACTCAAGAAGGGAGGCATCCATGGTGACCATTCCCTGTGTTGAAGAAGAACTGATCTCCCAACTGGAACCAAGGGAGATTCCATCCACCATCTGATCTGCTTTCGACAAACTTCTGTCAGAATGATGGTATAATCCTCAGAATGAGTTAAGTAAGACTATTGAGTTGCTAACATCCACTGCAGTATCCTCATGTACTACCTCATCTGGGGGACTCAGAAAAGGGCTGCAACCATATGACCTAGAAGCCTAAGATCCAAGGAAGTAGGCAATCTTTAAACAGAAGGAAGACTGGACCTGTGTGCAAAGGGAAGTCATTCTGTAAGTCTTGCTACCTGTTTTCAGCTGACAGTCCATGAACTCTAGCACCTGAGCTGGTTAAAGGCTAGATTTTGGGTAGTTTATGGGAATTCTTAAGGAAAGACACAAGTGGAGTAAGGAGTCCGGAGTCCTGAGCCCTGATTAAAGATGTCCTCATGGAGGTGATGAGGAGCCAATCATGCAGGAAAGGAGAAACCTGGAATCCCTGCAGCCTGAGCTAAGCTGCCACCACTGCCATGTACTTGGGAAACACCCAGGGTAGTTAGACCAAATGGCAGCATTCTGAAAATTGGTAGTGACTGAGTCCAAGTTGGAACAGCAGATATTTCCTGGACCAACTCACAATCTTTATATGATGGTAGGTGCCCCTGAGATTAATTAAGCACATCCAGTCATCCTTCTTCAACAGAGGTAGAATGGACTGCACTGTGACCATCCAGAGCCTGATCTGTTTGACAGAATGGTTCAGCTTGCTTAGATCCAAGACTGGGTAGAGGTCCTTGTTTTCCTTTGGAACAAAAACAAATTGGAGTAGACCCTGGATCCTTGCTGGTCTGGTAGGACCTTTTGAATTATTTGATTAATTATCAGCTTCTGAATCTCAACAGCTACAACCCTTCTTTTTAATGGGTAAAACTTCCAGAAGGTGTTTGACATTTTCCTTTCGGAGAGATAAAAATGGAATTGTATAACCTCTGGATACCACTTTCAACACCCATACAGCTTTTAGATGGAAAGCCAAGTGACCCCCAACTACCTCCAGAGCAGGTCAGTCTGGCAACCTTTCAGGAATGCTGAAAAGGCTTCCAAAGAAACTCTGTGGAAACCCTGGTTCTGCAGACCACCTCTGCCATGCGAGCAGTATCTGTTTTGACCCCCCCCCCATGACAAGGGAAACTCTTCACAGGAGTGTTTTGAAAAGATTGATGTGGTTGTTGTAAAAAGAGATGTTTGGCCCTTTTCTGGTTTCTAGAGAAGTTGCATTGAGGGGTGACCAAACATATTGTGATGACAGATGGTGCATTTCTGCCTTGTTCACTCCTGGTCAATGTGCCTTTGATCTTCAATCCAAAAAGTGAGGAGCTATCAAAAGTTACATTGATAAAGGATGACTTAAGGCAGTCCTCAGAATTGCACACTCTCATCCAAGAGTACTGGTGTATGACAATACCAGCACCAGCTGCTCAAACCATGCCAACAGCAATATTAGGAAATAGGTGCACAGACACATTAGAAATAGATTATAAGGTCAAGGTCAACTGCATCTTCAGGGTCCTTTGAGTCTCTGGAACTTGCTGTATCTTAACAGCTCTTAACACTTCACAAACAGTGATGCACTGAAGCCTTGTCAAGTGAGCCATGCAATTTAAAGCCATCAGTGCAAAATTTGCTGATGTGTAGGTGCACTGGATTTCTTATTCAGGGAATGGACTGAATAACTCTCTTCTGAAATTCCCTTTCACGACAGCATCCATTGCATGATCCTTACTCCAGCACTGTCGGTCCTTAGGATGGGCCAAGATTTAATCAGGTTTCTTTGATACTGGTTCCATCATATCCATTTTCCTCCAAGCCCTCTGGAACACCGTCAGTTAGCACATCTAGAGGGAGGACAACAAGGATGTAGATGGGCCCACACCAAAAGCCTCCAAATGTACCAACTCCTCTGGAGAAGGGGCTTTGGTGGTCCAACTCCCACACTGATGAAGTATCTCCATAAGATTTCCAAAAGACGTACCTTTGTGGGCGACTTCAGGGACCATTCTCCTTCCTCAAGGTCAGTGTATCTATGGTGAGGGATTCCTCCATGGAATCCAGGTGCTATCTCTTGCAATGACTGTCCCTCACCAACAAATCTAGGGAAAGATGAAAGAAGCAGGGGCCCCTGAATGCAGGGTGGCCTGGAGGACTGGAGGTGTGAGCTGTCCAAGTACTTCCTAATGAGAGTCCAGAAGAAGAAGGGATAGGATTGCTGGTTAAGGCCGACCACTCCCATCTCCAATCTAGAGAACATCATTTGCACACTATAGAAAGCAGACACTGATACCAGTCATCCACAGCCAACACCCGAAGATCCCAAGGAGATGCTAGATTCCAGCATCAGACCAACCTGCCCTGATGCTGAGACCTGAGTTGAACTGTTGAGTGCTGAGGCTGTGAGTGGAAGGGTTGATTCTGAAAATTGAAAAGTTAATCCTGACCTGGGAACCCTGGCCCTAAAGTCTGGGCTCTAAGGCTCATTCAGCTGTGAAGCCACCTGAGTTCAGAAGGTCAAGGTAGGGGTTGGAACCTGAATCAGCTAAGTTGTGGGGTCCAATCCTGGTTGTGGCAAGGCAACTGGCTTCACAACCCCGGAACTAAAGAACCTGAGGTAGGGAACGCACCAGATGGAGCTGATGTATCTGGTCTTAGAAATGAGGTAGACTGGATAAGGCCTAGCCAAATCTGGGCCTATAAAAACAACTACATCAGTTTCTCCAAATGTGTGGGCCTTATAGTCCCAATCAAGCAGGCAGACTGAGCTGAACAGACTAATGAAGAGGGCTTGAAGCCCCCCCCCCCCCAGCAGCAGAAGGGTATGATGACTGGGCCTGAACCGGGGATGATTGGATCCAGGGTTGAGAAGGGAAAAATCCAAGGAAAACTCCATAGGGTAGATAGGGTTCACTATCCTACACCCCATCTGAACCAGCCCTTTAGTCAAAAATAGTCTTGGCATGCATAATGCCAGGAAAGCAATCTTCTCTGCTGTTGGCGCAGAAAGAGGTTGGATGCAAAGGTCAGAGCCAAACAAGGCATTGTAATAGTTGAGGGAGAACCTTCAGATCAAGCTGGTCAGAGGTGAGAGGAGCTGCTCATTTGTGGTCCTCATTTTTGCACTTTGGGGTCTTATTACTGCTCTTCCTCCACTCTGAGTGTTCTTCTCACTTTTTTTCAGAGACGTGAAGGAGGAGGTGAGATCCCCAGATGGCAATAGGCCCTTAAGCACCAACTTTGCCTGGTGCTCATTGATGGCCCGGGTATCAAACTCTGCACAAATGGAGCAAGTGTGATGCCCAGTAGCACTAAACATGCTCTCCTATACATCCTGTGATGGTAATTTGTGGGCCACACACCATACATGTTTGAAACTTTTTACTTTATCCATACCTAAGTAAAGGGAAAAGACACTAACAATCACAGCCAAAAACTAACCACTCTTAAGAAAAAACACACAAATAAACCTAGCAACAATAAGGATCCTACACTTTTGAAACCTACTTTTTTTTTTTTTAATCCATAACTAAATAAGGGAAAAGGCAATGACAACCACAACTGAAAACTAACCACTCTAAGAGAAAACACATGAATACACCTAATGCCAATAAGGATCCTACTTTTTTGTATTGTTTTAATGCAGTACACCATGCAATACCACAAAACCACCAAAGGCAGGAAATATATACTTAAAGAACAACTCCAGAAAAAAAACTGTCTACTTAATGAGTCAAAAAAAAGAAAAGAAAAACCAGGATAGAGGAATGGGTGCCAAAAAGGCATAAAAATTAATTTTTTGGCTATCCAAAAAGGACACAAGAACAGAACTCTAGGTGGAGCTCACAACCTTGCTGCTCTCTGGGAAGGAGGCAAATGAGATCAGAGGTAAGAGCTGAGAGGGCAGTGTGTTATGGGAAGTAGAGGTGGTGCTCTGGGGCTGAAGTCTTTGGAATTGTTTATTCTTGGATGCAAGTCGGATCTGATAACCCACAGGCTGAACCGGATGGAAAAAACATCATTGGGTCACATATCCCTAGCCTAAAATATACTTTCCTAAACAGAAAAATAAATTTAAGCATTAAAAGTAATGTATGGAAGTTTTTTCTCCCAAAGGAACTTATTTGCCTAACAATAAAACAGCACAAGCCAACTGATCCCTGAAAGCCCACAGAGGAGTGCTTTCTTTAGCAGCAGGAAAGCTGTGAAGGGTTTGGTGCCCAAACCTGTATTTTAGTCGGCTCAGCTTGAACTGACTAATGGCTTGGGCACATGGAAGTTACCCTTAAGTTTTGGGAGTTCCCTGCCTGTTATAGGTTATGCAGTATATAACCCATGTTGATTTAGGCTACTGCAGTATAATGAACATAAAGTGCTGTCCAATATCACTAACATAAACAATAGCCATTGATAGACCCTCATACTACACATAATTACTTTACAGTATAACAAACAGTTTACTTCAAAAAAATTATTATGCACATTTTACTAAGAACAAAATTGTTTATTACTTAGTCACTTCATTGTCCTTCTAAACATTAATGACAGAGTGAGAATTATGCTTTGGAGTTCCCCCACAGTCAACAAACTACCAGTCTTTTTTAAAAGGTCTTCTGTTCAAATTGCACCTTATAGAAATGACTATTTAAACAATTCTTCCATTTATTTTCTACTTTCCTATTTCAAGTCTTGCTACGCATCATTTTGACTATCCAGCACCAGTCCCTGCATCAAGTCCAAGGGACTCCTGCTTTTTCTGGTCAGCTCCTGGGCTTTTTTCTGTCATTACCCACTGGAACAATGGAAAAGGTTTCACTGGTAAAGTCTCTCTATGACATTTTCGATTGTCAGAAGGATGAGAAACAGTGTCCCTTCAGCTTGCTGGTTGACTCTCTGCTGGGCAAACCTTTATTTCTTCCAGCCTGCTTTACTTCCAGAAAAAAAAAGAAACCGTATTCTAAACACAGCTGAACATAGCTCTTGAAATCCCTTAATTGCAGGGATAAACCCACTTCTCTTCTGCCTATGTACAGTGAGTAATTGTTTGCCACAAACACTCTGATTACACAATTTTTTTATATTTTTCTTTTTCAAGAATTTTGTCTTGAACAGCTCTTTCTGCTGGCATGACTGCGTCTTTACTAATATAGCTCTTGGCTGTGTTTACTGGCCAAGTTTAGTATGCTCTTTCAATTAATACATCCTGCTATGGAATACCAGTCCAGGTGCTTATCTGTGCTTTCATAAAATGAATGCAATCAGTTTTTTTCCATTTTCTCTGATATAGTAGAAACGGTCTGTTTTTCTATGCATGCTCTGTCTTGTAGCTCTTCTATTTTTGTAACAGGTCTTGAAGTCTCACATTCAGCCAGTTTTTCCTTTTTATCATCCTTGGATTTCTGCAGTCGTATCAATTCATCTGAATAGCTACTTAAATCTTCTATTCTTTTCAGCCTGATGTCATTTGACTTTATGCATTTTTAGTGTCTCAGTTATTTTAAACACCCCCTAAATGCATTTGATTTTATTTTTCCTCTAAATTACTGGAAGCCATTTCCTGTAACAAAGCTGAAACCCGAACTGTATTTTGCCAAACAACTGTAAGGCTCTTCCCCAACATTTCTTTTCTTATTTTCTGATTTATTTTCTCTTGCTCTCTCTAGATATCTTCTTTGCTGATGTCCAGTTACTGAATTTTACCCAAATTGAAAACCTAAGTGGAAACTGGGAGAGCTGCAGACAACATGGCAATCAGTGTGCAGACATCTTAGAAGATCTTGCGTGTGTTCATTTTTTGATGAAAAGCCATTTATCTATGCAGGCAGTTCTGAAGCTTCTGTTGTGCTACTTCTGCTAACATCTTCTCTTGTCAGCCCTGGATATCTTCTGCCACCAGGGATATACTGCTTTGTAGCACAGCTACAATTGTGTGGATGTGGTTTTACTGCTGGGCTTCAGTCTGTTGGTTGACTATGTCCCATCACTAGTCCACTTCAATGTTCTGTCATGCTGCTTTGCTTCTCCAGTGCTCTTCATTGAATCATTTGCTGTGCAGCTGCATTAGGTTTTCAAGGTACACCTGACCCACCCATACCTCTTAACTGTCCAGATTTTCACAAAATGTCCATATTTTTGACTCATATTTTTGATCTGTTCCTCATAAAATGTGTGGTTTTATGGCAAATCATTGAGGATTGTTGCTACTTAATGACAGACATTTGAATTTCAGACCTCGTATCATTCAGAAAATGCATAATAACACAACCTTTTTATTCTAAGAACTTTCTAAGTTTCTAAGATTAATATTTAAAATTTGTCCCTATTTTGGGCCTTTGTCTCCCCATTCCTTTTGGCTTTGTCCTGTCTTATGTACACTGCACATATCCCTAGCACAAGGTTTGCTACTTCCATGTACCACCATATAGTATTCCAGGGACAGCTATACATAAATGCTCTCTAGGTATGCATAGCACATTGGTTAGTACATTCCACAGCTACCCCTGTAATCATTACTGGACAATTTCATGCTGTTGTGGCTGAGAAGGTTTTGCTTTGTAGGGACGTATTTGATTTGGATGGGCAGATGTCCTTCAAGGATGCATCTGCAGTCATAACATATGGGTTGTCCTGCCTCAGGCAGCCCTTCGGTCGGCCGGATTCCAAAGTCTGGGTCTGGCCTCAGCTGATGTCGCACTTTCCCCGACGACAGAGCGTCTGGGGTATAAAAGCATCAGCTGACGCCATTTTCCTCGGTCTTTCTTGCCGCGCGGTGCCCGAAGCAGAAGCAGTTCGCAAGTGCCGGTTGGTCAGATCCTGTGATTCAGCTACGAAGACTTTGAAAAAGCTAAGTACCCCGTTGGGGACTCTTTCTTGCCTCAGCCGATGTCAGATAAAGTAAATAATTGTTTAACTTGTGGGAAACAAATACCTCATAAGGATTTCCACTCTTACTGCCTCCCTTGCTTAGGCCCAGACCACGACGTCTCGGCCTGTTCAGCCTGTGCTTCCTTCAACCGACGAACTCTTAGATGTCGGTCGGAGTTTGCAGAGGAATTCTTTGGGGCTAATTTTGCATATAAGATGCCGTCGGAGACTCCGACATCGCATTTGGTGAAAAAACGGAAGGACAAGGACCAACACTCGCGGCCCGCGGTTTCAGCTGAAACCACGGTAAGGCCTACCGCGAGTGTCTCAGTTTCGGCCGAAACAGAGTCCTCGGAGCTTCCTTTGACCGAATCCACTCAACCGACCACCGCAGCCCTGGAGGCCCCGGCTGAGTCGGCTACTGAGCTACTTTCCGAAACCAGTGTCCAGGAAATGTCCGACACCATACCTTTGGACAAATCTACTCCTGCACGTGGGGCAGCTAGACCCCCTGCTTCCATGTCCATTAAGGCTTTTTCCAGGGCTAAAGCTGCTAAACTTTCTAAAGCTTTGCCTCCCAAGACTACCTCCCAGAGACCTTCTTCTAGTTCTCAGATCCTCAGCCTTGCAGAGGAGATTATTTCTTTAATTTAGAGGTTCTCAGCCTCACCCGGACAGGGGCTCTCACCCACCACCAGACAAAAGGCCCAGGACTGAACCCTCTGACCAACACTCTTCAGATGAGTCTATGGATGGATCTGAGTTGTCAGATCACCAGGAGGAGGCTTATTCGGCCTATGAGGATTCTGATGCTGAAGAATCTATCCCTTCGGCCTCCCCTCCTGAAGAGTTTTCTTTTGGTGAGACACTACACTCCATGAGAGAGCATTTTCAATGGCAGGGTCAGGAATTTTCTGATTCTAGAAAGAGATTAAGGACCTTTTTGCATTTACCTCAGCATAGGCCCTTAGCTATACCTCCTGTTTTGAATGTTATTGATGATGTGTACAATGATGTTAGTACAGCCCCTGATACTCTCCCTCCGGCACCTGCCAAACCTGATAGATACTACAGGGTCCGGGATTCTCATTTACATCTGTATAAGGCCCATTCTGCAGACCCAGATACTATTTCTCAGGGCCCTAAAGGGGTTGCAGCTGCCACTGCCAAAAATCCTCTACCTTCTGAAAGGGAGTCTAGAGCTTTAGAGAGATGGGGAAAGAAGGTATATACTTCTGCAACTCTTTCCGTGAGGGCATTAAATTGTCAATTTCATATGATACAGTACCAAGAGTATTTGTTAGATGGACTGAATAAGAAGCTTTCTTCTTCTGAACCCCTTGACCGTAAATCCCTTCAGGATCTGGTACATAACTCACAGCAGGTTAGTAATCATTTTTTTAAGTGTGGTTATGATGCACTGGAAGCTTCATGTAGGTCAGCTATGACTGGGGCAGTTATTCGTAGGCATGCCTGGCTGAAGGAACAATCTTTGCCAGACCATGTTAAAGCTAAACTCGTGGATGTTCCAATGGAAAAACAAAAATTATTTGGCTCCTCGGCTCAGGAGGTCTTAAAGAAGTTTGAAGAAAAGGCAAAATCTGTGCAAACAGTTAAGGACTTTCTGCAAGTACAACTACCGAGATTCAGCAGAAACTGGCCTACTAAGAATTGGTCCTTTCCAGACTCAGACAGATCCCAGAGAGGCAGGAACAGGCGTCCCAGAGGTAGAGGGCAAGCTAGAGGCTCCTACAGAGGAGTCAGTGGCAGCCTAACAACCAGAGAGGTAGTGCAGCAACAGCAACAACTACTACTACACCAGGACAGACTCAATGACTTTTCTTTGATTCCGCCTACCAGGGCTCAATTGGAAGCACCCTTGGGCGGAGAGCTTTCTTTATTCTCAAAAAACTGGCATTATATTACAAGGGACACATGGATACTGCAAATAATAGACAAAGGATACAGGTTCCACATCCACACTTTGCCAAGAAGAAACGGAATGCCAAACCTGCCACCAAATCAGAGGGCAGAGGCTTTAAAGCAGATCAACAACTTAATTCAAATGAAAGCCATAGAAAAGGTACCTCTTTCAGAACAAGGCCAAGGATTTTACTCCAGATTATTCCTTGTTCCAAGAAAAGAAAATCAATGGAGGCCTATTCTCGATCTGTCCGCACTGAATACTTACCTCATTGTGCCAAAATTCAAGATGCTGACCCTACAGCAACTTCTTCCCATGCTGGGCAAGGAGTCTTGGCTGGTGACTCTAGATCTCAAGGAGGCATACCTGCATGTCCCTATTCGACAAAGTTGCAGAAGACACCTCAGATTTCTTGCAGGATCAGAGCATTATCAATTCTCAGCATTGCCCTTTGGCTTATCTACTGCTCCCAGAGTATTCATGAAATGCCTAGCATCAGTAATTGCACACTGCAGACTTCAGGGGATTCAAATCTACCCATATCTGGACGACTGCCTTATACAAGCGGACAACAAGAAAAATTTGATAAAGGACTTGGCCTATGCCATCCACCTACTACAGGCCTTGGGATACACAGTCAGCATCCAAAAATCAAGACTTGTTCCATCCCAAAGGATAATTTGGGTGCAGATCTAGACACAACCACCCAAATGGCCTTTCTCACAGAAGAAAAACAAAAACAACTTCCGGATTACTTCATGAATCTGACAAGACAAACTCCGCTAACTGCAAGGAAAATCCTGCAGGCCCTGGGTTACATGGCATCCTGCATAATTCTGATTCCACAAGCCAGGCTGCATATGAGAAAATTACAATGGTACCTAAGGAGTGTATGGTCTCAGCACAGTCACAGTTTGGAAACTTTGATACCAATCATTCCTTGCCTTCAAAAGGAATTCCTGTGGTGGGCTCAAGACTGCCAGTCCAACAGAGGGTTGCCTTTCAACAAACCAAAAACAAAACAAACCATCACCACGGACGCTTCAGACCGAGGATGGGGAGCACACATGGAGAGCAAATGTATCCAAGGCCTATGGTCTCAAGGGCAGCTGCGCATGCACATAAACCAAAAGCAAATGCTGGCAGTGATACACGCAATCGAGGCCTTCAAACCTTTCCTCCATCAAGGCCACCTGTTAATAAGGACAGACAACACCACGGTCATGTGGTACATAAACAAGCAGGGAGGCACACATTCCTACCTTCTATGCAGGCTGACTATGAATCTATGGGAACTATGCCTGAAACTCAATATCCAACTACAGTCCCAGTTCATGCCAGGGAAAGAAAATGCACTGGCAGACAGCTTAAGCAGAACTACCATGGATGCACACGAATGGATGCTGCACCCAGACATCTTTCTACTCATAACAAAAGCATGGGGAAAGCCGGAGATAGATCTGTTCGCCTCGCCCCACAACCATCAACTAAAGACATTCTGCTCAAGGACATACCACCCACAAGCTTGGAGGGTGGACTCTCTCTCTTTCAGCTGGAAAGCTCTAAAAGTATATGCCTTCCCACCTCTCCCATTAATGTCCAAGGTTTTACTGAAGATCAGGGCAGAACAGCCAAGAGTGATTCTGATAGCTCCAGACTGGCCAAGGCAGCACTGGTACCCACTATCGAGGAGCATGTCACAGACGAAACCATGGCCTCTCCCCCTATGGCCTCTTCTTCTGACGCAGAACAATTTCAAGATCATGCATCCCAACTTGAAAACATTGCAGCTAACTGCCTGGAAAATTCCATAAATCCCCCTCAAAATAACTTATCACAGAGAGTAAAGGATATTATTATGGAAGCTCGCCGGCCTTCCACAAGGAAGACATACTCAGCAAAATGGAAAAGATTTCTCATTTGAACACAACAAAAGGCTTAGATGTGACAGGGGCGAGCATGACACATATTCTGGAATACTTAGCAGAATTGTTCCACAATGGCCTGTCCTATTCTTCCATTAAGATTCATGCCTCAGCAATTTCAGCAGAATACAATGTTGATCCACCTATCTTCTCGCACCCTCTCCTCAGGCAATTTCTGAGAGGGATCAAAAACATCAATCCTCCAAGAAAACCCCCTTTACCTACTTGGGATCTCAACTTTGTGCTGGAGAAACTAACACTTCCTCCCTTTGAACCAGCAGCATCGGCAGAGCTACAGTTTCTGTCTTGGAAAACTGCATTCCTTCTGGCCATAACTTCAGCAAGAAGAGTATCTGAGTTACAAGCTTTAATGGCAGTACAGCCATTTCTTATCTTCCATCAGGACAGAGTTTCACTAAGAACCAATCCTACTTTTATGCCAAAGGTGGTATCTAGGGTATCCCTGAACCAAGCTATTCACTTGCCTACATTCTTCCCAAATCCACAAAATAGAGGGGAAAAACTTCTACACACTCTGGATATACACAGACAACTACGCTACTACTTGGACAGAACTAAAAGTTACAGAAAGACTGACCAACTCCTTGTAGCATATGCTGCTGGGGTACATGGAAAAGCAATCTCCAAACAGACAATTTCAAAGTGGATAGGAAATTGCATTCGATTTTGTTACTCCTTTCATGGAAAGACGGTTCCTGCAAACATCAGGCCTCATTCCACAAGGGCCACAGCCACCACTACAGCCTTCCTAAGAGGGGTGGCTACCAAGGACATTTTAGAAGCTGCTACATGGAGCTCCGTGCATACATTTGCCAAACATTACAATTTACCTTTATACTCCAGATCCAGAGCGGGTTTTGCTACAGCAGTCCTGCAGGGTATCTTAACAACACCATCCTTTTCTTAGTACCTCCTCCTCCAGATTGGCTATGGTATTCTACCATATGTTATGACTGCAGATGCATCCTTGAAGGACATAGTACAGTTTTGTACCTACCATAAATGTAGATGTCCGATAGGTATGCATCTACAGTCAGGTTTACCCTCCCTCCTTCCCCTCTGTGGTATTCCTAGGGTACTTACCCCTCCATTGGCTAGCTGGGGGATCTATTATGGAGTATTTGTTTGTATATATATATATATATATATATATATATGTATATATTTTTTGGAAAATGTTTGGAATTTTATTGCATTCCTCCAAATTTGGCCTTCCTAGAGGGCACCTGGCATCTGGGGCAAGAAACACTGAGGAAAATGGCGTTGGCTGATGCTTTTATACCCCAGACGCTCTGACGTCGGGGAAAGTGCGACATCAGCCGAGGCCAGACCCAGACTTTGGAATCCGGCCGACCGAAGGGCTGCCTGAGGCAGGACAACCCATATGTTATGACTGCAGATGCATACCTATCGGACATCTACATTTATGGTAGGTACAAAACTGTACTTTTCATAAATATGCCTGTGCCTATAAAATATTCACTGGAATACATTAGCTGTTTAGATATACATTTAGTAGATGTTTCCTGAATCAAATAAGCGTTCCATCAACACAGTGCCTCAAACGAACTGGAGCTAAAGAACGCTGGTGTCCACGGATGTCTAAACATGCTCACTGTCCTCGCACACAATCCACAGCTCCTGGGATAGTGTAACACAAAATGCGAATACTCTCCAAACAATAATATGGAAAAAAACTTCCTCTTACTTGTACCAAATGTCACTATAAACTGAAACCACCCGACATGAAATGAATATTGACAACCAAACTTTCCACTTACAATAATATATTTCATTCAAAAGTGTATGTTAAAAATTATACGCACAAGATGATCTAAACTATATACTAACATGTGAAAACTAATGATCTAAATAATGCATATATTCCCCTCACCAATATATGAACTTTGATAAAATAATAATTAAATACAAATCTGTTAAGCTAACTAGAAATATGAATAAAATAGTGCCTTTCCACTAATAAACACTGTTTAAATACCTACTGGTAATTAATTACAGTTTTTCAAACACTTCCTATGTGTAGCTATCCATTTCTTCCTTCAAGGATTATTAAAACCTAATTGATTAATAATGGTTTAATGGTAATGTGGTTATTAAAACCTAATTGATTAATAATGGTTTAATGGTAATGTGGTCATTCAGCCCCGGAGGTGTCGAGGCATCCATGAATATTTGCCACCATACTTCCTTATAAACTAAGATGGCTTTGATATTATTGTAAGTGGAAAGTTTGGTTGTCAATATTTATTTAATATCTGGTGGATGTTCTTCGTCTTCCCTTGCTGCAGTCCTGACAATTGGGTATAGTCCGCGTCCCAGTCGGCCCGAATACCAGAGTATAAGGCTGACGTCGGTCATGGCGCCTTAGACTGACGTCAGTACGTCAGGGTACTAATGCGCATGACCGACGTCATTTCCTCAGTCTTTTTTGCCGCATGGTCCGATGCAGAAGCAATTTTGCGAGTGCAGGTTGGCGTTCTGAGATTTTCCGAAACCGGAGTTTCAGACCGAATTCAGAGTTGGCTAAGTAACCCCGTTAGAACATTTTGGTTTTTCTTGCCTCAGTATTTAACCGGATGTCAGAAAAAGTGAATAACTGTATTTCTTGTGGGAAGCAGATACCGCATAGGGATTATCATACATTGTGTATACCTTGTTTAGGGCCTGAGCACGACGTTGTTGGTTGCCGCTCTTGTGCTAGATTTAACAAGCGCACTATTAAGAGGAGGCTTGATTGTGCTAGGTTAGTGTTTGGAAAGCGTTGCAATTATACTATGCCGCCGGATGCTCCGGCCTGCTTCATCTAAGAAGCGCAAGGACAAAACAGTGAAGTCTAGGGGTGAGGAACCGGCAGTCCCGGACGCCGGTCCTTTAGAAGGCTCAGGGAGCCAGAGGTTTTGCCAGGAGTCTCTATGGAGTCTCAGGCAGATACTTTACTGTTACAGGATGTGCCCTCTCAGGAGGTAGGCCAGGCTGAGGGGGCTTCTCAGGTAACTGTTCTTCCCTCTCTTCCCAAGGTAGTTAGGGCCTCTCCTTCTGTTGCCAAAGCTTCTTTTAGAGGAAGGCCAAGTTCAGCTTCTGCAGGGGCTTCTCCTAGCATTTCGGGCTCTGTGCCTAAGAAACATATGCTTAAAATGGCAGAAGATTTGATTACTCTGATTAGAGGTTCTATGCCCCAACCTGATAAGAGGCCTAGGGTGGAACAGGAGTTTGATAGTTTTGAACAGTGTTCACAGGCTTCAGAGTCTTCTGTGGAAGACTTGCAAGAGTTTCCTACTTATTCTGATTCTGATGTGGATGATTCCACTCCTTCAGCTTCTCCTCCTGAGGATTTTTCATTTTCAGAGACTCTTCACTCCATGAGGGAGCACTTTAAATGGGAAGGCCAAGATTACTCTGACTCCAGAAAAGGCTTAGGGAATTCTTGTTTTGCCCCAGCATAGGCCCTTAGCTATTCCTCCTGTGTTGAATGTGGTGGAGGATGTTTTGCAGAGGCTTCTCTGAACCCTGATTCCTTGCCTCCTGCTCCTGTTAAGCCTGATAGGTATTATAGGGTGCCCAAGCTCATAAGTATTTGTTTAAGAGTCCCAGGGCGGACCCAGAAACTGTTTCTCAGGGGCCTAAAGGTGTTAAAGCTTCTGTGGTTAAAAATCCTGTACCCTCTGATAAAGAGGCAAGGGCTTTGGATAGGTGGGGTAAGAAAGTATATACTTCTTCCACTCTAGCCATGAGGGCGTTGAATTGTCAATTTCATATGCTGAAATATCAGAATTATCTCCTTTCACAATTGAAATCTAAGGTGGATGCTTTGGCGGAAGGTATTGAGTGTAAAGAATTGCTGGATTTGGTTCATGTGTCTGAACAAGTGGGTAAGCATTCTTTGCAGTGTGGTTTTGATGCTGTTCAGGCCTCCTCGAGGGTGGCTGCTACTAGTTCTGTTCTTCGCAGACATGCATGGTTGAAGGATCAGAATTTAGCTGAGCATGTTAAGACCAGGATTTTGGATGCTCCTTTACAGTCTGATGTGTTGTTTGGACCGCCTGTGGAAGCAGTTTTAAAGAAAATGGAGGACAAAGCTAAGTCTATGCAGACTGTTAAAGATTTTGCAGGTGCAGCCTCCAGTTTAGTAGAAATTGGCCTGCTAAGGGGTGGACATATCCTGCTTATGGTTCCCAGTCTAGGGGTAGGTCTAGACGTGGTAGGGGCAGGACTCAAGGTTCGTTTAGGCCTAGATCAGACAGTTCACCTGCTCAGACTTCTGGTGAGGGCAGGGGTCAGTCCTTTCGTAAGCAGAACCAATGACCTGCCTTTTCAGCTGCCAGTGGACTCTCGTCTGGCAGCTCCTTTGGGAGGAAGATTGTCTCTATTCAAAGAAAATTGGGATTTAATCACTCAAGACAGATGGGTGCTGGATATCATTCATCACGGGTACAGATTTTATTTCCACACAATGCCCCTTTCAAAGGCATGCCAGATGTTCCTCCTCCACAAAGAAAAGAGGCTCACAAGCAAGTTTCTCAGTTACTCCAGATAGGGGCTATTCAGCCAGTCCCTGTGTCAGAAAGGGGCTTGGATTTTATTCTCGCCTGTTCCTAGTACCAAAGAAGGGGAACACGTGGAGACCAATTTTGGATTTATCTATCCTCAACACTTATCTGGACATTCCCAAGTTCAAGATGTTGACGTTACAGCAACTGTTACCTCTGCTGGGCAAGGATCACTGGATGGTAACTTTGGATCTCAAGGAAGCTTACCTTCATGTGCCCATAAGGCTAAGTTGCAGAAAGTATTTGCGGTTTCGAACTGGAGATTTTCATTATCAGTTCTCTGCATTGCCCTTTGGCTTATCTACTGCCCAGAGTATTCACAAAGGTTCTGGCTCCAGTGATAGCTTACTTCAGGCTTCAAGGCATTCAAATTTATCCTTACTTGGACGACTGCCTGATTCTGGCTCAGGAAAAGGAACACCTTCTACAGCATCTGGAATATGTCATAGCAGTGCTAAGATGCCTAGGGTATTCTGTGAACGAAATAAAGTCCAGTCTAGTACCCTCTCAAGACATGTGCTTTCTGGGTGTGAGACTGAATACAGCAGCCCAGATGGCCTTTTTAACCCCGGACAAACAAAAGAGTCTGTCACTTTACTTCCATCAACTATCTCATCAGTCCGTGCTGACTGCAAGGACAGTCCTTCAAGCATTAGGGTTCATGGCATCTTGTATTCTGGTGCTTCCCAATGCCAAACTGCATATGAGGAAGCTGCAATGGTATCTCAAAATGTATGGACACAGCACTGCCAAGATTTGGACACTGTCATTCAAATAATACCTTGCCTTCAAAAGGAATTCTTGTGGTGGGCTCAGGAATGTCACCTAAACAAGGGACTCTCTGTGACCCGGCCAGAGGCGAGTCAGATTTTAACGACAGATGCCTCGGACACTGCTTGGGGAGCTCATCTAAATGGAAAGTGGATACAAGACAAGTGGCCTGCCAGACTACAGCATCTACATATCAACATGAAGGAGATGTTGGCAGTCCAGTTTGCATTGATGGCGTTCAAGGAGTTACTTCTTCCAGGGCAGGTGTTGATTCTAACAGACAACACAACTGTCATGTGGTACATCAACAAGCAAGGAGGAACACATTCTTATCCTCTATGCAGGCAAGCAATGATTTTATGGGAGACTGCGTTAAGCCTGCAACTGTCTCTTCAGGCAAGGTTTCTGCCAGGAGCACAGAACTCCCTAGCAGATGTATTAAGCAGACAAATCATGGATCCCCACGAGTGGAAACTGGATCTTCATGTATTTCAGACATTGACAGTGTCATGGGGAACTCCAGACATAGATCTGTTCGCTTCTCCACTAAACCACCAGCTGCCAAAGTATTGCACAAAGGGGTTTCATCACACAGCTTGGAAAGTGGATGCTCTGTCTTTCAGTTGGAAAAACCTTCATGTCTATGCCTTTCCACCTCTGCCTCTTCTTCCAAAGGTATTACTAAAGGTCAGACAGGACAGGCCAAGGATGATTTTGATAGCTCCAGATTGGCCTCGGCAACACTGGTACCCACTTCTAAGGAGTCTTGTAAAGAAGCCTCCATGGCCTTTACCTCTGATTCCTCATCTGTTATCTCAGAAGGACGGTCATCTGCTCAATGTCAAGCTTCAATCTCTTCATCTCACGGCTTGGCATATTCTGTCTTGAAGCATGGTAGGTCTCAGCTTCCTCAACAAGTTTTAAATGTGATTATGGAAGCTAGAAGGCCTAGTACTAGGAGAGTGTACGCAGAAAAATGGAAGAGATTTTTATTGTGGAGTACAGCAAAGAATTTGGAGATTTCAGAGCCTAATTTGAGTGTGGCTCTTCAATATCTTACTGAATTATTGGACAAAGGTTTGTCTTTCTCTTCCATAAAGATTCATGCTGCAGCAATTTCAGCTCACTATGATTGTGACCCACCTTTGTTTTCGCATCCTTTGTTCAAGCAGTTTCTTAGAGGGGCAAAGAATATAAGACCCCCACGTAGAGCTCCTACTCCTGCTTGGGATCTCAATTTTGTGTTGGAAAAACTTACTCTACAACCTTTTGAGCCTGCAGCTACTGCTGAATTGAAATATTTGTCATGGAAGACTGCTTTTCTGTTGGCTATTACTTCTGCAAGAAGGGTGTCTGAGTTGCAGGCCCTTATGGCAGTAGAGCCCTTCTTGATTTTCCATAAGGACAGGGTATCATTACGTACTAATCCTTCCTTTATGCCTAAGGTGGTTTCTAGTGTGGCTTTAAACCAAACTATTCATTTGCCTACGTTTTTGCAGATCCTCAAAATAAAGGGAGAAGATTTTACACACTTTAGATGTACACAGGCAATTGCGTTACTATTTGAGCAGGACTAAAGATTTTAGGCAGTCTCAGCAGTTACTTGTTTCTTTTGCTTTAAGTTCACAGGGCAAGCCTGTGTCAAAACAAACTATTTCTAGGTGGATTGGTTTTTGCATTGCATTTTGTTATTCCCATCATGGCAAAGAGGTTCCAGCTGGGATTAGGCCTCATTCCACTAGGGCTACTGCCACTTCAACAGCATTTCTAAGGGGTGGCAACTAAGGATATTCTGGAGGCAGCTACTTGGAGTTCAGTGCATACTTTCTCTAGGCATTATCACCTGCCTATATACTCTAAGACTAGAGCTGGTTTTGCCACAGCTGTTTTACAAGGCATGTTGTCAGCTCCTGCTACTTTATAATTTGCCAGCCTCCCTTACCTCTGCTTTGGGATTCTACCCAATTGTCAGGACTGCAGCAAGGGAAGACGAAGAACATAGTACAGTTTTGTACCTACCATAAATGTAGATGTTCGAGGATTCCCTTGCTGCAGTCCAATTTACCCTCCCTCCTTCCCCTCTGTGTTTCAGGGTGGTTGTGTAGGTGAGTTTACATGCTTATATTTTTTATATATATATTACTGTATATATTGTACATGTTTTTTGGTGCAGGTTGTTTTTGGGACTTGTCTTTTTGGGTCTTCTGACATCTGGGGCAAGAAAAGACTGAGGAAATGACGTCGGTCATGCGCATTAGTACCCTGACGTACTGACGCCAGTCTAAGGCGCCATGACCGACGTCAGCCTTATACTCTGGTATTCGGGCCGACTGGGACGCGGACTATACCCAATTGTCAGGACTGCAGCAAGGGAATCCTCGAACATCTACATTTATGGTAGGTACAAAACTGTACTTTTTAGTTTATAGTGGCATTTGGTACAAGCGTTGTCACTTTAAATAACAAATTGACATGTAAAAAAAATTGTTTGGCGCCAAACTGACTATTTAAGCTGCTTGTATGTAATTTGAAAAATGTTCTGATGAAGCTCACGGTGGTGTGAGTGAAAGCGCTTAACTTTGTGTATATTAAATGTAGATTTTATTATCCAAACGTATGGCTTTATAAGAGAAAGTTTTTCCCATGTTATTGTTTTTGAGAGTATTCGCATTTTGTGTTCACTACCCCAGGAGCTGTGGATTGTGTGCAAGGACAGTGAGCGTGTTTAGACATCCGTGGACGCCAGCGTTCTTTAGCTCCAGTTTGTTTGTGGCATTTAGTAGATGTTTAGTATACTGGGTTGATTGTATCACCATATATTATATTGCTATGAAGGAAGAATATAGTACAATTGTGTAAGTAAACTTACCATAAAAGTAGATGTTCTAATGGATCACTGTTGCAGTAGCCTAAGGTATTTGGGTATTATTCATGCTCCAGACAGCTTTCCAAAGATTTTGGTACCTTCCCTATGCTCCCACTGCAAGGAACACTCAAGATGTTCCCTATAAAAAGGCAGTTGGAGTGCCAAATTACTTCAGAGTATGCTTTACCCGTAAAGGAAGTTAGAATCCAGTATGTTTGTACTAGGAATCAAACTGAAACATACCTATATACAAAAGGGTGAAACTAAACCCACCCTGGAACTAAAACAAGAAGCATAATTGAAAAAAATAGGGGCAGGAGAAAGCGACAGCTGCTGCATGTACTGCTATGGTAAGTTTAAGTTTGATGAAGTTTTTGATAGCTATAGCTTAGTCAATAATAATGAAAGGGGGGGGGGACAATAACTCAGATTCCAGGATCCCTTGGAGAATGGCCTTGGCAACGTTTGTTCTGGACCTGGAAAAGGAATATAGTTTGTAGTGCATTGTAAAAGTGTGAGGATATGACCAAGTTGCTGCCTCTAGAATACTTCTAGAGTTCGTCCCTTTCCAGAAAGCCAGTCAAAAAGCCAAAGCTATTGTTGAATGAACCTTGCCTGGAAGTGAGTAATTTTCCTGAAAGGCTAAGTTTTGTCTAGGGAGTACTGCAGTTTCTAGTGTACATCCAGAGTGAATAATTATTCTTCCCTTGTTCTTTGGATTAGAAAAAGGTCTGGAAGATTAATGGTCTGGCTTAAAGTAAATTCCGAGACAACTGTAGTCAAAAGGTAGGATTTGTTCTCAAACCCTGTTTCTCTGAATAAAATGAGGTGGTGGTGACTCACAGTAATAGCTTGCATCTCAGAAACTCTTCTAGCAGATGTCAAAGCAATAAGTAAAACAATTTTCCATGTTAAGAACCTCAATTCAGCCTTGTGACCTGGTTGAGATGGAGACAAACTAGTTTTTCAAGTACAAACAGTCTGAAAAATCAAAGGTTGTAGACGCTTAGTCCAGATTGATCTGATGTACCACTATATTTTCCTCATGTGTCTAGTCTGGCAAAAGGCAGCATGATTATTATCAATTATTACCCCAGAATCATGAGACATTCCCTTGCAGATGTTTGGTCTATGCTGGAGAAACTCAAGAAAAATTGGATGGCGCAATGGGGCAGCGGTAGCATCGTCACCTCACAGCAAGAGGTTCTCCGGTTTGATTCTCATCTGGAGTGCCTTCTGTGTGGAGTCTACATGTCCTCATTGCATTTGTTTGGGTTTACTCTGGGTGTTCTGGTTTCCTCCCACGTTACAAAGACATGCGTCTGGAGCGTTTCTCCCTGGGCCTCTGCTGAAAATTGGCTTTGTTCCAAGTCAGACTTTCCTGGTTAACAAATGTTAAATAAAATAAATAAAATATCTACGTTGCGAGAAGGAAGGCTCTTTCCAATGTAGAGTCTAATACACATCACAAGAAAACCATTCTGAGAGAGAGGATGAGAGAAGATGTTTGCAAGTAGATTTTAAACCCAAGACTGAGTAAAAGTTCATGAAGAGTTGCTAAAGAGTTTTAAAAGCTTGAAAAAAAGAGTACTGAAAGATAAAATGACCATCCAAATATGGAAAGATATGAATGCCGTGGAGACACTGAAAAGCAATGACTGGAGCTAGGCATTTTGTGAATACTACTGGTGTATTGGACAGTTCAAAGGGTAAAACAGAGATATGAAAATGTGAATCAGACAAGGCAAATCTTAAGAAATGCCCAAAATACTTTGCAATAGGAATATGATGATAGGCATCCTTTAGTCTAGCATTACCTTGAGAGCTAGATGAGGAATCAAAGGTACAATATTTTGAAGTGATAATAACTTGAAACTCAGAATCTTGACAAAAGTTAACAGCAGAAAGATCCATTACTGGACTCTAAGATCCTCCAGATTTGAGAACCACAAATGTATTCCTTTTCAGACTGTTTGCCAGAATGTTGGACCTCTATGGGATGTGCGTTGCAATCAGAAACCATTGAGAGAAGATCGCCCATTGCTAAACCCTCATGGCCTCTTGATATAGAGGATAAGAATGTGTTTCCCGTTTGTTCAGATACCAGCCAAAGGACATATTTTCCATCTGAATCAAATCACATAACGTGGGAAGATATCCTGGAAGGCCTGCAACATGAGGAGGACAGCCCTCATCTCCAGAAAACTGAGTTGCCAAAGATTTGCCAGAAAACCACAATTTTATGAGAAACAGACCAAAAAGATGAAGCAAAAATCATGACATTCTGAGAAAATCTGTACAGTTGAGAGGTAGAGGTAATTTTGTGTGTGTGCATTTGTGAGTCATGCGGCAGACTGGCCATTAGTTTTCAAAGCTACAGAGGGGGCCACTGCAGAGGGGTGGAAGAGTCACATGCGACTCCAGAGCCACAGGTTGCAGACTGATCTAGTGGGACCTCTTGGATGACTTGATTTGTCAGCAGCTTCTGAATCTCTACTGGTGCCTGCTGTCTCTGACAGGATGTAATGTCTGGGGGACATTTATGACTGAAATTTGGTATTTCTAGAAATTAAATGGTATAGCATCTGCATGTGACTCAACACCCATGCGATCAAGGTGATGGCCTCCCAAGCTTCTGGGTGAAGAGCCAAGTAATGCCTGACTGCCTCCAGAGCAGGACAGCCAGGCAACCTCCAGAGGTTTGCTGGAAGAGCCCTCCAGAGAAAGCTCCATGAAAGCCCTGGTTCTGCAGATTTCCCTTGCCTGAGCAAGATGTCCATTGTGGTCCCCCATCTGCTATGGGGAGAACTCTCAGAAGGCACTTCTTGGAAAGACTGTTGCAATTTCTAAAAGGAGAGTTGTCTGGCCCCTTCCATTTCTGTGCGAAGGTTCACTGAGAGTTATCAAAATGTACTCTGACAGCAGACAATACCTTCCCATCTTGCTCACTCCTAGTAAGGGTGTCTTTAATCTTCGGCCCAAATAAAGAAGCAACATCAAATGGGGAGCTAATAAAGGGTGCCTTAGAGCAGTCTGTGAAATTGCACAGCCACATCTAAGCATGGCAACACATAGCAATGCTAGTGCCAGCTGCCCGAGATGCTTTATTGGCTGCGTTAGAGATGAGCCTCATGGAGACACTGGCAATTTACTGGAGAGTGGACAACTGAGTCTCCAGAGTCCTCTGAACCTCTAGAGACTGCTGTGTGTTAACATTCCTAGACATTTCCATCACTTTAGCCACAAGATCACACTGAAGGTAGCTCCCTTAAAGCAAACATTGCTGAGGCATAACAGCACTCTCCTAGCTGGTCCAAAGCCTGAGATTCTCTTTTTGGGGGATGGACTGAGGAACTGTCCTCTGAGATGTCCTTCTTTGTGGCAACCACCACCATGATCACATCAGCAGTCTGACCCTTACTGCAAGGAGGCTGATCATTGGTTGGGGTGAGAATTTTGTCAGGCTTCTAGGGGATTGGCTCCACCATATCAAGTTTCTTCATGCCATCAGAGACACCAGATTTGAGTGCATCCAGAGGAGGAACCAACCATGGTATGGATGGGCCCACACTAAAGGCCTCCAAAACTACTGACTCCTCCAGAGAAGGGGCTTCAGTGGTCCAGCCCCCACTGTGGTGAAGAATCTCTAAAAGATCACCAAAGGAGATGTCCTAGCATTTTGACTTACAGGACCTCTCTCCTTCCTCACTGTGAGTATTGTCAGTGAGGGAACTCCTCTGGGGAATTCAGATGCTTCCTCTTGCTAGACACTTTCTGCTCTGGAGAATCTGGAGGGAAAGAGAAAGAAGTAGGGAGCCCCAGCAAAGGGGGTGGATTGAAGGCCAGTCAGCATGGGCTGCCCCAGAGCAAGCTGATGACTGGTCACAGGCATAGATTAGAAGGGAAGGGGGACACTGGCTGTGGCAGACTGACTTGTCTCCTTAGCAGAAAACATTCTTTCCATGATGTGAAAGGGAGAGGCAAAAGCTAGCTTCACAGAGCCAACAGTCACAGGATCTGAAGAAACCGGAGACATGACAGAACCTGGGGTAGATAAGCTACGTCCCACACTGACGTTGAGAATGGAGCAGAGCTGTTGATAGCAGCTGACCTGAACAGGAGGGATGACCCTGAAGTCAGGATATTCAAACCTGACCTGGAGATACTTCCTCAGTGTAATGGCTCCAATGTCCACTTGGCTCCAACTTGAAGGAATAAGGCCTAATTGCAATTGTGCTTGCAAAAAGGACATCAACTGCTCCAGATTCTAAAGCTTTGAAACTGCCCACTGACTGCAGTGACCAAGTAGATAAAGCTACCGTCGGGGGCTTACAGGTTACTTTAAGTGGCAAAGGACTCTGCTGTTTGAAACTGAGCTGGAGAGGCAAAGACCCAAGACTCCAGTGAAACCCTCCATCAGAGTGGAGGGGAGAAGGAGGGAGCTACCTGATCTAAAGGAGTCCCTTTTACCAAGAAGAGACTGGTCACACTTAGTGCCAGAGAGGAAACCTTACTTGAAGTCAGCACCAAAGGCAATCGACTTAGAGGTGTCAGAGCTGACACTGGTGCAGAGGCAGCCCGGTAGCCTGAAAGTCTTGGGAACTTCAGGTCTGGCAGGTCAGAAAAGGGACTATATGCAGAATCAGATGTGGACCTCTTATTGCCCTCCTTTGAAGACCTGGAGTCCTTGACAGAGTGTCAGTGACTCTTATCTGACCTGTCCTTCAGAATAAACAGGGAAACTCTGCCCAGGAGGAGGTTCTTCAAAGTAAACTTCACCCTCCTCTCATTGATCACCCTGGAACTAAACCCCTCACTGATGACACATGGAGTTTCCAGGTGGGAAGCCCCAGAACAATAAACACACTTATCGTCTGCATCTTGTAAGGAGAGTTTGTGCCCACAAGAAACACAATTTTTAAAACCCTTCAGAGCCATATCAGCAAGCACTACTGACGCACTGACCTACAAAGAGAGAGAAAAAACACTAGACCTACACTAAACAATAGACACACTGTCTAGAAGAAATAGCGAACACCATACAACCTATTTATTAGAAAATACATAGAGAGAAAATGCACACTCTAAGGGGGGAAAAGTCCATCGCTAATTACATGCCACAAAAAACAACCCTAAAAACTACTTAAGACCCTAACCTAACACTATGCCAGATTGCCATCATACAACTCTAACAAACAGCAAGAAAAAGGATGCAGCAAAAATGGGGCTACAATCGAGCTGTATCAGGAATTGTGGAAAACTTGTTAGGAGTTATCCTCTAGGGATGGAAGGAATGTGGGTAGGGGAGTTGATGCCTGGTGAGTTGAAGTCTTGTGGATTTGGCCTGTCCCGGATCTGAGTTGAATCCAGTTAACTCATAGGTTGAAGCCAGACAACATTGGATATATCTTTGAATAATAGCCTTTGCCTAGGAGATTGACTCCCTGAGACACCATGTTGTGCATAATGGGAGGAAAAAGAGAAATGTGGTTTCTTGGCAAAGTGGAATCCCTTCAAAGGGAGGAAAGGATTAGAATTGTCTGGAATATCCCTGAAGGATTTTGGTCAGAACCTAACTGTTGGACTATCTGATGCCATAAAGAAAGATAAAGTTTCAGGGACCTAAGAAGATTGCCAGGGTGAGAGGCAGCTTAAACAGGTAGAAAGTCATGCTGACAGGGAGAGGGGCTGTCCTTGAGTTTTTGAGGCTTTCCCTTCTTTTTTACCAATTCTTTGCCAGTGGTTCTAAATATAACTCAAATAGCAAAGGGGAAAGAGGACACCCCCTGCCTGGTTCTTCTACTCAAACAGAAATTATCAGAGAGGAACTCGCCTACTTTAATTTCCTTCTCCAATCCCTCCTATATCCTCCTAATTAACCTTATAATTTTATCAGGAATGCAAATGCTTCCACTGTCCTGCTCATAAACTCCCAGCTTACTCTGTTAAATGTTTTTTCAAGACCCACCAACAACAGTGGTATTTTCTCACATTCAGTTTCCCCCTGGATCACTAATGTTCTGTTAATGTCAAATGTTTGCCTCCCCTCCACAAAACCACAATGATCTATGTCTATCAATTTTGGCATCACTTTTCACCATCCTTTTACCCATTATAGATATAAACACTTTATAATCATGGTTTAGTAATTAAATGGGCCTGTATGAAGCTGGATCTTATGGGTTTTTACCCTCCTTAGGTATTATAGCCACCAGTCCTTTCTTCCAGAAAGTTGGTGCTTCTCCTCCTCTTAAAATACCGTTAAGCAAAACCTTCCAGATCTTTATCAGTTTTGTCCCTTCTAGCTTCCAAACTTCCACAGGAATACCATCTATTCCTGGGGAATATCCTGTTGATTGGTTATACATGACCATTTTTATCTCCTCTAATCCTAACCTATTAGTAATTGACCGTATTCTACCTCTAACCTTGACATATTTAATTCTTCCATAAACATTTCCATTAAACTCCACTTTAATTTTATCCCACTCCATTTAATGATCTCCATATTCCTCTGCTTTAAACATACTTGCATAAAATTTCTGAAATATTTCTAGTACCTCTACAGAATCTCTTATCTTCCTTGTTATAGGCTGCCTTAGCTTGGTGACAACCCTTTCTACTTTCTGTTGCCTGAGTCATTGCACTAAAAGTTTTTGTGTTCTGGCATTATTATAAAAAAAAAAAAAAAAAAAAAAAAAAACAGTTGCTTAACGAGCAATTTTTCTAAACTCATGCATATTATAGAGGTAATCCTTTATTTTCTGCTTAGCACTCTGCAATTGCTCTTCTTGTTCTGTGAGATTCCCACTATTCTACAATACTTTAACATTTGTCAGTCTCTAAATAATTACTTCTTAACCATATATCCCTTTCTTTTATTTCCACCATATTTTTAAACTCCACTTTAATTTTATCCCACTCCCTAGCTATATATTTTTTTAAATTTTTCTCTAACAACTCGCAAATAATTTCCACTACCCATTCCTTAAATTTCTCTCTTTTCAACAGATAGTTGGGGAAAGCACCAGTGTCTTATTTTTATTTCATTATCCTGTGTTATTATTTTAGTTCCAGGTTAATGCTAATAAATCTATATATATATAATATGCTCCTACCTACCACCAGGCAATAACATCAGCATCCTAGAAAGTATTCTCTGCTGGCTTTCTACTCTTTCCCACAGGAAACCATTGTACTTGGTGATTTTAATATAGACTGGAACACCTGTACTTCACACAAACCCACAACCCATATAAACCTTTATGGCTACTCCCAATTAATTACCTCCCCTACCAGAATCCATAAACCCAGTGGCAAAGAAAGTACCCTAGACTGGATCCTAACTAACAGCCATCCTCTCTCTTAGAAAGTAGATATCCTTCCTGATAACATCAGTGACCTCTCTCTTACCTGATATAACTAGACAAAAAAACCTTTATCCCAAACCAAACTACCATCAAAACCACCCGGAACAAAAAACATTTCAATCCATCAAACTTACAGGCAGAACTTCAAGTCTGTAACTGGTCACCCTTAAAACTACTCCATCTTGAGGAAGCAGTATCCTATTTTAACTCTAAATTCTTACAAATCTTGGAATACCATGCCTCCTTACGCTCAGTAAGAATTAGAAGTAAAGCAGCCCCATGGCTCACTAAAGAGACTAGGCAACAAATCCGATTAAGAAATAAAATCTGGTCCAAATGGAGAAATACTAAAGACCCAATTGATCGTCAATACTTCAGACAGCTAAGAAATGCTACCAAAAAATCTGTACTTCTGGATAAAAAAAAAAACTATTATTTTAAACTCCAGCAAAAGCAACAACAAAATCCACAAACCTTCTGGTCAGGCATCAATAGACTTTTATACCCAGGCCACTCCAAAACACCAACCCCATCAGATCTCTCTCTTCACACGGCCAACCAGATTGCTGATGCTTTTAATATCTTCTTTGCTGAAACAACCCAATCTTTAGCAAACACCTTACCTCCTACTACTTCTATCCTCTCACCTTCCCTACCAAGCATACCCTCGACCTTTCAACTTAAACCTGTTCCTACATCCCTCATCTATACTTTACTTCATAAACTTAAACCATGCACTCCCTCAGCTGATCTCCTACCTGCAGAATACCTTCAGTCTCAGCTAAAGTACTAGCCTATCCCATTTCTATCCTAATTAACAGAACACTCACTGAAGGTTACATTCCTTCTCTCTGGAAAATTTCTCACATTATCCCACTCCACAAAGGTGGTAACTCAACTGTACTAACTTTCGACCAATAGCCCTTCTTTCTCCTCTAGCCAAGATCATGGAAAAATGCATCCACTAACAACTTCTTGACCACCTTCTCCAAAATAACCTACTTTCTGACTGTCCGCATGGTTTTAGACCTTTCCATAGTACCACCACTGCTCTCCTGTCCTTTACAGACTGTATTAATCATCATCGTAATAATAACATGCTCTCCTCTGCACTCTTCTTAGACCTATCCAAAGCTTTTGATGTGGTTAATCATCAAATACTTCTTAACATTATCACTTGACTCACAGGTATTACTATGGTTTAAGTCCTACTTACATAACAGACAGCAGGTTGCCCTATGGGACAATCAACTGTCCAAACCTCTCCCTATTACCCTGGGTGTCCCTCAAGGTTCTATCCTCGGACCTCTACTTTTCTGCATATTCATAAATGACCTTAGTATAAATCTACCTCTGGCTACCTGCATACAATATGCAGACGACTCCACTTTAATTTGTAAAGCCCCAACTGCTTCTGAACTCCAATCCATCACCCAAACAGTATTTAACCTAGTGGAAAACTGGTTCCAACAATGATGCCACTTCCTGGTTGCCTGGGTGGGAGGATGGCATAATGGTTAAGGTATTTACCTTAAAGACACAAGGTGCAAGGTTTGATTCTCACATGGGGTAACTGGCTAGGCTTCAAATGGCCCAAAAGGGCAGTTAGCCTAGTACTAATCTATGAACCTATGAACCTAAATGCCAAAAAAAACAAACTATTGCTATTTACTCCAACTCTAAAATCCACCCCACTACATTTCACTATTACATCCAATAATGGTACACTTATAGCTCCTGACCCTACTACCAAACTCTTGGGTATAACAATCGATCACAACCTTAACTTTGACTCACACATCAACTCTAAGAAAACTTGGTTCCTTATATAGGATAAAACCTTTCCTTACTCCTGAAGCCAAAACTACCATTGCCCAGACCCATCTGATCTCTACTCTCCTCTATGCCTCCACCATTTATACTAATCTTTCCAAAAGTAAGCTAACCACTTCCTATAACAATATTGCCAGATTTGATACTGGCTCCCCATTTAGAACTCACCATTGTCAAAATCTCAAACAGCTAGGATGGCTAGAAATGCAAAATAAGCTAGAGTTTTAACAACTCACCATTACGCATAAGATTCTGATCCATCCTAGTAAATACTCCTATTCTCAGTAGCCTCATCTCTCCCTACTCTAATCTTACTACTCTTTGCTCAGCAAATAAACTACTGGTCACCATCCAGAAATCCCACAACAGAGCAGGTGATTCTCTTTTCTCAAACTCTGTGGGGAAGACTTGGAATAGGCTTCCCAGCATACTTGCATCTCAGTCATCATTAACACTCTTCAAAAAGCAACTAAAAATCTTCCTAAAAACACAATGGCTATGCCCTTGTACTAACCCTGACTGATACTCCCCAGTACAACATCACTGTATACCTTGCACCCAAAACCCATAGTGTGGAATGAGTAATCTTTCACTTAACCCCCCTTTCTTTACTTTCCTACTCCCAGGGAAATATCACTGTATTTGATCTTTGTATACTCATTTGGCTATTAGCAAAACTCTACCATCTGTATACAGACTATCTTTTTACTATGAGTATAACATTCTGTTTTAAATCCGTATACACAAACTCTCTTGTGCATTGTTCTACTTTAAGACTACCTGAATTCATTTTTTAAATCTGTGCCTTCATTCCTAACATATACAGTATGTTGAATATCATACCCTTTACCATGTAAATTGTACTATATTGCTGTATTAAACTCTGTACTCACTAATGTCATACCCTTTACTATGTAAATAGGACTGTATTTCTGTGTTAGACTTTGTATCGATAGTACTGTACTGCTGTGCTAAACTCTGTACTCTCTTTCTCTATAGTACTGTACTCCTGTCGTAACTTAATATTGAGAGGAGTAGAGAGTTTATTTGAAAATTCTTATTTTTTCTTTTATGCTGATCTGTATTATTTACTTAATGTGGAGCTTATCTCCCCGGGCCTCTACTGAAAATGGACATGTATCCAGTTGGACTAGCCAGGTTAACAAATGTAAAATAAAATAAATAAAATAGTTATTGTCGTGTGATTTGAAGTAGTTATCTGATGCATATCAAAACTTTCAATTAAACACACACATTTCTGTGAAATGCAAGTTCTGTCTAGCCTAGCTCAGTTTTTGTATCTTGATGAATAATTAGTAAATTTCATTCCAAACTCCTAATGCTGAATTCACATCTTCCATGCCAAAATAATAAAAAAAAAATCTTCAAAAATCTACTGTTTGTTTTCCCTTCTGGGCCCCCCAGACACATTTTCCCTGCTGAAAACTGATTATTTCTACCAGAATTTTCTTAAGCTCCATTATAGAAGTATTAGGTGGAATATAAATTTAAGCCAGTGTAATCTTCCTCCCTTGCCAGCAATCCTTAATTGCTATATAGCTTACATTATTATCTATTTTATCCTCTTCTATCACTATTGGAGCTCCTCTTACAATTAATCTAAGTACTCCTCTTTTCCTTTGTCCCTGGTATTTCCACTGAATAACCATCCTGAAAAACTTTCTTTGTTCTTATGTTCATTTTTATGTTCATTTCTTTCTGAATGTGTTTCCTGTAGCATAACTATTTGCACTCTACATTTTTAATATTGTTTACTACACTCTTTTTGTATCTATCTGAGACCATTAACATTTAAAGATAATATAAAAGACTCCTAGGAAAGATGTGCAACAGGTAAGGGTGATAAAGGATAATGAGGGAAACGTACTCACTAGTGAGGAGAATGTGTTGAACAGATGGAAGGAGTACTTTGAAGGGCTGATGAATGAAGACAATGAGAGTAAGAGAAGGCTGGATGATGTGGGGATAGTGAATCAGTAAGTGCAATGGATTAGCAAGGCAGAAGTAAGGATAACTATGAAGAGGATGAATAACGGAAAGGCTGTTGGTCCAGATGACATACCTGTGGAAGCTTGTAGGTGTTTAGGAGAAATGGCAGTGGAATTTTTAACCAGATTGTTTAATGAAATCTTGGAAAGTGAGAGGATGCCTGAGGAGTGGAGGAAAGTGAGAGGATGCCTGAGGAGTGGAGCAGAAGTGTTTTGGTACTGATTGTTAAGAATAAGGGTGATGTGCAGAGCTGTAGTAACTACATGGGGATAAAACTGATCAGTCACAGCATGAAATTATGGGAAAGAGTAGTGGAAGATAGGTTAAGAAGGGAGGTGATGATTAGTGATCAGCAGTATGGTTTCATGCCAGGAAAGAGCACTACAGATGCGATGTTTGATCTGAGAGTGTTGCTGGAGAAGTACAGAGAAGATACCAAACGAAAACAGTCCTTGAACCAAATAAAGAATCGGATGCAAAAACCAGAGAATACAAGAAAAAGAAAAATAATCTGGTTCCACACAGCAGTGAAAATCAATATGTCCTTTATTGTAGTAGGTAAGCACTTTCTCGGAATAACATCCGCCAGGTCTGATGAGGCGGATGTTATTCCGAGAAAGCGCTTACCTACTACAATAAAGGACATATTGATTTTCACTGCTGTGTGGAACCAGAAATACAGAGAAAGTCAGAAAGAGTTGCACTGTGTCTTTGTGGGCTTAGAGAAAGCATATGACAGGGTGCCTAGAGAGGAGTTGTGGTATTGTTTGAGGAAGTCGGGAGTGGCAGAGAAGTATGTAATAGTGGTACAGGATATGTGCAAGGGTAGTGTGACAATGGTGAGATCTGCCATGGGAGTGACAGATGCATTTAAGATGGAGGTGGAATTATATCAAAATTCAGCTCTGAGCCCTTTCTTATTTGCACTGGTGATGGACAGGTTGACAGACGAGATCAGACAGGAGTCTCCGTGGACTATGATGTTTGCAGATGACATTGTAATATGTAGTGAGAGTAGGGAACAGGTTGAGGAGACCCTGGAGAGGTGGAGATATGTTCTAGAGAGGAGAGGAATATGGGTGTGAATGAAAGGGAGGATGCAGGGAGTAGAGTTGAAGGTGGATGAGTTTAAATACTTGGGATCAACAGTTCAGAGTAATGGCGAGTGTGGAAGAGAGGTGAAGAAGAGAGTACAGGCAGGGTGGAGTGGGTGGAGAGTGTCAGGAATGATTTGTGACAGACTAGTACCAGTAAGAGTGAAAGGGAAAGTCTACAAAAGGGTAGTGAGACCAGCTATGTTATATGGGTTGGATACAGTGGCATTGACAAAAAGGCAGGAGTCAGAGCTGGATGTGGCAGAGTTAAAGATGTTAACATTCGCACTGGGTGTGACGAGGGTAGACAGGATTAGAAATAAGTATATTAGGGGGTCAGCCCAGGTTGGAGACAAAGCCAGAGAGGCGAGATTGTGTTGGTTTGGACATGTGATGAGGAGGGATGCTGGGTATATTGGGAAAAGGATGCTAAGGATGAAGCTGCCAGGTAAGAGGAAAGCCTAAGATGAGGTTTATGGATGTGGTGAGAGAGGACATGCAGGTGGTTGGTGTGACAGAGCAAGATGCAGAGGACAGGAAGAAATGGAAACAGGTGATCTGCTGTGTGGCGATCCCTAACTGGGAAAAGCCGAAAGAAGAAGATAAAAGACTCCTTATGTTAAAAAGTTGTTATTCCGACTTTTTATTTGTATCAGATTTTTGTACTCAAATGATTTTTATGATAGTAATATAAATAATAAAACATACATAAATATCGTAATTAATAAACACAAAATACAATAGGTTTAACTATATACAAAAATGTACAATGGCCTGAAATAAAAGAAAAAAAATTAAATCAAAGAATACATTTCCATCAGTCAGTAAGGAATAAATAATATAAAGTTGACTGTCAATTATTCATTATGGAGAGGTATAATCCATTGTAGGGTGTCAGTAAGAGAAATTACTTTTTCAGGGATTATTGATGAAAGGTTTGGGATGAATTCGGAGTTCCTTAACTTTGGTTTCTTTAAGTGCAGTTTCTTTCCTTTCAATATGGATAAGAAATCTTCGAAGGGTGGAGAAGTTAAATTCCATTTCCTTGTACTGCTTTTCCTGGCAACTTCAAGTATTGTCCATAGTAAAAAAAAATATTTTTATTAATAGGGAATCCATCATTGACATTAAATAAAACTAAAGTTTTATTTAGTGAAAGGGAATTAAAAAATAAAGTTTTTAAGAAGTTATCTAGCTCATCCCAAAACTATTTTAACATAGAACAATCAAAAATATGAAGCCAGTCCACTTTGCATACCTTTGAACATCTGTAACAAGATACATTTTTAGATTTACTAAATTTAGCTATTGTATTACAGGTTAGAAAAGCCCTATGTAATAATTTCCAAGTGAATATGCTCCAATAATGTGTCCAAGTAGTGTTGTTTCATAGACAATAATGTTTTATATATATAATGTGTGTATATATATATATATATATATATATATATATATATATATGTGTGTGTGTGTGTGTGTGTGTGTGTATATATATATATATATATATATATATATATATATATATATATATATATATACATTTATAACAATGCATATACACTTCTGTTTATATATATATATATATATATATATATATATATATATATATATATATATATATAGTAAAATATAACCGTGCATGTACACTTCTGTTTTCTAGAATATAAGAAAATATAGTCACATAGATGCATGTACATTTCTGTTTTACTAGCAAGTTTACATTAAAGGCTTAAACTTCCCTTAGCTAAATGGCATCCAACTGAATGTATTACAGAATGTCCGGTACTTAGTACAAACGGATGAAAAAAAACAGGTGCAGGGAGCATTGGAAGACTGCTTTACATACAGAAACAATCACAACAGAGAAGACTATCACATAATTCACCTTGAAACAGAACACAAAGTAGCTTAACAACAGACTGCATGACATCAGAAGAATTCCAAAGATATTCACATCAACAGACTGTTTCATGGACAAGATCCATATGGTACAGATAATGTATATAAAGGGCATTGAAAGAGTATGTTGTTAGATCTGATTTTTTTGTTAGATCTTGTACACGAAAACATCATCTATGCTGCCTGAAAAGTTTAACCTGAGACATTAAAATCTGTAAACTGTGACATTATCGTATGTGTCTGTTATACAGACGTTATTTTATTGTACTGCACATAATATAGTTCTGCAAAGGTTAAGAGTCTGCAAAGATCAGTGCATTAAACAGACTTTGGTTTTCAGCAAGCAGCAGCAGTACGAATATCTGCATTTAATTTTTCAGTGGCGAGCCTAGTCTGTATATGAACATGGGGGAGTGGTGCTTTGTGTAAGGCCATTTCAGTAAAAGCACAGTAACAAACATTTATTTATGTGATTGAGTCCTGAATAGGAGCAGTACAGTTACCCAGATGTCTGGATCTGGCGTGAGACTGCTGTGCAGGAAGGGAGCAATGGTATAAATTCTCCAGGCCGGTGGATTCCTAGGATTTAAATCTGCAACTGCCAGCTTCGTTTCACCAGCTTTTCAAGTAACTACATAAGTTTTCCAACCATCTTCAGTAAGCTGTGTGGCCAACTGTCTCTGTAGAATTGGTAAGAGATCTTTTGTATTTACATGCAATATGGATGCCGTTAGGGAGGGTAGTAAACAAAGTTTTACTCTTAATATATCGGAACGACCAGATAACATGTTGGACAGACTATGTAAAACCTTATTAGGGCAAGTTGACAGTCAGGAATTATGCAAATGGATTATATACAATTGGATTATGTTTGACTGGTATCTTCAGCAGAAAAACTTTTGGTATGACAGTAAATGTTTAGTGTGTAAATCATGTGAAACTGCTTTCTGTGTACAATGCTATCCAGATGTTAAACAATTATGTCCTGTCACGACATGTGAAATGTTAATTTCAGAGTTACAGCAGCAGTCAAATCAGTTATTGACAGAATCTCCTGTACATCTTGTTAGACTCTTTAGACAAAAGTGGAATAAAGCCACTACATAGCACAACACAGATGAGGACGGGGATGTGGTTCATGGTGAACTGACAAAAAAATTAATAAACTTATAAAAGACAGACAAAATGAGTTCAGAAAGTTCAGACAACACATACAAAAATTTTTTCAGAAGTGCATAAGAGCTTTAAAACAGCAGAACAGGTTACTAAAAAATATCAGACAGCCCATGCAGAATTACAAGACAAAAATAATCTGGTTAGTAAAGAAAGAGATTCCAGACCTTAAACAGCAATTAGCCACGCTGACAGAAAATAATTTACAGCTTACTATTCTACATTTAGAAAATGGTTAGCGTACACAGCAGAATCAAATGTACGGTCAGATGATTCCCAAATGTTTTAAAACTTTCATTCAGTTAAAGCAAGGCACTTATCAGTAAAGTAGGATGTATAACTGCCATTCTTATGACATACTACGCCTAGGAACAGCCTCTTATAGCTAAGCTCTTAGATAACTTCAAAATCACCATTTTAAATAACAGAACAGTTGTAGTGCATAGAAATCAAATGAGAGTAGTTAAAAAAATCAAATGAGAGTAGTTAAAAGCAGTAAAGACAAGAAGTCACAAGAGTGACATGCATGTATTTTATTTTCACCTAAAGTGCACTTGTTTAAAATGCACAAGAGCAAAAGGCAGAGCAAATGGAAATAATGTAAATGTAAGCATGTGTTAGTTAAGCCAATCTCTATGTTGTTTTTTACAATATTTTGTAATTGTATAATAGCATCAAAAATAGCAGAGACCCTAGCAAAAAAGGTATACAAAAGTAATATTACTAATATAAAGTTGTACTGAGTACATATACTACAAATAAAATTCAAGATAATTTCTCTTGTCCAGATGCACAAAAATGTCATGTTGAAAATCTTTCCTTAGACCAGAGTGTCATGGTTTAAAAAACAGACAGAGGGCAAGCATATATGGTTTTAAAAAACAACCAGAGAGCAAGCATATATTCAATTTTCAATGCATGAAGCAAATATATCTTTACAAAATAATACTGCAATAAAATGCTGCATACTACAGGAGGAAAGGGCACTCTCTCAGTTTTGCACAAACTGTGTAAACATTACTGCAAAAGGGTCTAAAATAAAACTATGAAAAAAATATTAGCCTGCATCAATGATTCAGTAATTATTAAAAGACAACCTTGCTTCTTATTGTCATCAAGTAATTAGGGTACCATCAACATGTATGGTAGTGAGGCAAAAATACCAGACAACAGTAATACATTTTAATGCTTCAGTTTAATATTAATGCCACTAAGTTTGTAAAGTGGACTGTGTACATTACAGCAAATGTATGTACAAATGCAAAAAATATTTTGTGCAAGCAAAACTGATGGTAAATAATAAACTTGGCGTATGCTGTACAACAAATGGTTTAATATGTAAATAGCATTATTCAGTGTATAAATCATGTTTTTTTACATCATTCTGTAAATCTATGTAAATGGACAATTTCACCTTCTAGTTTTAAAATGTTCACAGACATAGGCCCACAGTTTGTATGTGTTGTAACAAATCAAAGTTTACTGAACAATGTCCCTTTGTAGTTGTCTTAATAACATTACAAATTTAACCTGGCATATTAACACAAGTGTTTATTCCACAAAACAATACTGCAACACCGTTACGATGGAATCCACAGACACTTGTCAATGATTAACATAGGTTTTTCATTAGAATCATTACATAAAGTCATAAATGAAATTGAACAGCTAATTAAGCAGTTACAAAAGGTTAATAGAACAATCCTAAGTCATGAATTAAATTCTGTCGTCTTCTTCTTTCGGCTTTTCCCAGTTAGGGGTCGCCACAGCGGATCATCTGTCCGCTCATGATTGGCAGTGGAGTTTTACAGTGTTGCTGCCAGCCCAGCGCCCAACCTTCCACAGAAGGCACACACGCACACACACACCTAGAGCCAATTTAGTGTGTCCAGTCCACCTATTGCATGTCTTTGGGATGTGGGAGGAAACCGGAGCACCCGGAGAAGACCCATGCGACCACAGGGAGGACATGCAGAATCCACGCAGAAGGCACCCCAGCTGAGAATCTAACCAGAGAACCTCTTGCTGTGAGGTGGCAACGCTAACTGCTGCATCACTGTGGCCGCCCCCATGAATTAAATTCTGTAATTTAAAAAAAAAATAAACTAAGCTTGCAGAAAAAAAACTGAAATAGACACTGCCCATAATTGGTGAGACATTTTTACAGAATGGTCTTCAAAAGGAAAAAGTTGTTAAACTGGATCATTCATCCAGTTCTAGTAGTAATGGTTGTTATCATTATGTTGACCATATGGAACTGTAGTTTAACTTGCTGTATCAAAAGTAAACTAGAGGTTTTGTTTCCTAATGTTTTTTTCTATAAATCCATTATGAAAATTATGGTCTAACCAAATAATATATATCAATGTAAACTGTTTTGTGGGTCTTAAAACAAAAAGGGAGAAAAAGAAGTTATGTACTCACCATAACGTTCCATCTGAGTAGGTACTTCATTTGTCTGCAACCTGTGGGTATCAGATCCGAATTCGGATCCGAGCCGGCAGCTTTCCAAGCTACAAGATCCGAGCTCCTAGCTCCTCCCCTACCCATAATCCCCTGCTACCTGCTGTACTACCTCAGATCGACTTTTTTGCCTTATCACCCAACTAATAACCTCGCGAGAGGAATACACCATATCTAATCTCCTGACAAGAAACTTACAGGTGACCAGAAAATCCCGAAAAGGTTCGGGGGATGGTAAGGGGGGTCAGTTGCAGACAAATGAAGTACCTACTCAGATGGAACGTTATGGTGAGTACATAGCTTCTTTATCTGAAGTAGTTACTTCATTTGCTCTGCAACCTGTGGGACAGAGTCCCCAGCTACTCAAGAAAAACCTGGGTGGCCTTTACGGAAGGATATTCTGAAGTACTGCTGAGCCAAAAGAAGCCCTGCCTCTCTAGATCATGTCTAGTTTATAATGAGAAATGAACGTATGAGAAGAGGACCAAGTAGCTGCTGAACATATGTCGTCCAAGGGAACCCTGAACCAAAAAGCTGCTGAGGTGGCCACAGACCTTGTAGAATAAGCGTGAATTCCAATAGGGGCTGGTTTGATGTGAATTATGCACTGACAGATCCAATTTGCTGCGGTCACTTTGGAAATGGCTTTACCCATAGCTGATTTTGCAAAGGATACAAACTGGTCCGACTTGCGAAAATCTTTAGTTCTGTGCAAGTAGAAACATAGTTGTCTGTGTACATCCAGTTTGTGCAACTTGTATACCCCTTTGTTCTGAAAATTTGAGAAGAACACTGGTAAATTTATTGATTGATTAATATTTGACTCTGAAGCCACCTTAGGTAAGAAAGACTGGTTAGTCCTGAGGGACACTCTATCCTTGTGAAAAATAAGGTAAGGGGGTTTCATACACAGAGCTTGAAGTTCTGAAACCCTCTTGGCCGAAGTAATAGCCACTAAGAAGGCCGTTTTGCATGACAAGAACTTTAACGGAACCGAGGCCGGAGGCTCAAAGGGTGGACTTGCCAGGGCTTGTAAGACTAAGGTCAAATCCCATGGGGGCACCACAGTTTTCACAGGTGGCTTCAAAAGAAAGATGCCCTGCAAGAAAGTTTTTTGCATAACTTTGTAGATGCCAAGGACCCTAAGCCATCACCTACATGAAAATGGGAGATGGCTGCCAACTGCACCTTAACCGTAGAAGCACTTGCTCCCTGACGAAAAATCAGCGACAGGAAGTCCAGAATAGTCAAATAGGAACTGTAAATGGGTCCAGGCCCTTGTCTTTAGCCCAGATGGAGAAACGTTTCCATTTACAATTGTAAAGTTTTCTGGTAGACGGCTTATGAGCCGCGATCAGTATGGCCTTAACAGGAGAAGAGATACTGGGAGTCCTAACCATCATTGGAACTGGATCAACTAAACCGTAAGCTTGAAGTTCACCAGGTTCGGGGTTTGGCAACCTGCAGGATGCGAGATCAGGTCTGGAATGGGATCCAGAATCCATGGAGGAGCCACACTGCGAGACCACAGATAAGGGAACCAGATCTGCCGAGGCCAGAATAGGTCTATGAGGATAACTCTGCTCCCCAACCGACAGGCTTTCTGTATGAACTTTATCATAAGCAGGAGGGGGGGATAAGCATAAAGGAGAAGAATGAACTAGATCGTCTCTGGGATTCTCCCCTTTGGGGGGAAGTATTGCGAAGAACTCGCTGCATTTTGTGCTTAATGGACAAGCAAAAAGATCGCAGCGAGTCCAACCTCATTTGTGAAAAATCAGTACTCAACTCAGTTTGTCCGCTAATATGTTGGACCGACCCAGAATGTGCGTTGCTACCAGAAACCGGTTGGTGGATATCGCCCATTCCCAAACTTTCATAGCCTATTGACAAAGGGGATAAGACCTGGTTCCTCCCTGTTTGTTTATGTACCAGACTACTGACATATTGTCCATCTGGATTGCAATAGTCCCTAGAGGGAGAAGGTCGTGGAGAGCTTGCAACATCAAAAGCACCGCCCCCATCTCTAGGACATTGATATGCAAAGCGGTCTCTAGGGACGTCCACGTGCCTTGGACGGATCTGCCTGAACAATGCCCCCCACCCGAGGCGAAAAGCATCCGTGGTCAACGTGGCTTGGGGCGGGGGGATCACAAAGGGCCTCCCTTCTCTGAGTTCCCGGGCGTGGAGCCACCAAAGAAGGGAGTCCTTGCAAACTCTGCTCAGTGGTATTGGAGTGTTCAATGGGTGGAGTGATAGGGACCACTGAACTTGCAGGGTCCACTGCAGTATCCTCATTCGCAGGCGTGCGTGAAGGGAGAGACCGATCGCTGCCGCCATAGACCCTAGTGCCCTCAGGACTAACTCCGCCGGTGGGGCAGGACTCTGAAGAAGGGCTAATACTTGATATGACAAGCTGCTCAGCCTGTCTGAAGTTAGGGTAGCTCTAGAGATACGGGTATCCAACCTGGCCCCTATGAATTCCAGGACCTGAACGGGGCACAGGGAGGATTTGTGCAGATTTACTGAGATGCCTAAGTTGTGGGCAAGAGTCAGAGCATAATCTCTTGCCACGCAGAGTTGATGCCTGTTGGCGGTGGTAAGGAGCCAGTCATCTAGATACGGGAAGACCTGAATGCCCTGAAGTCTCAGGTGGGCTGCAACCACTGCCATGACTTTGGTGAACACCCTGGTGGCTGAGGTGAGGCCGAACGGAAAAACCCTGAACTGATAATGACTGGCCCCCAGCCGGAAGCAGAGAAACCTTCTGGATCGTCTGTCCATCAAAATGTGGTAGTACGCATCCTTGACGTCTATAGAGCACATCCAGTCATTCTCCCACAGAAGGGGGAGAATTGATTGGAGGGTGACCATCCGGAATTTTTCCTTGGGATTGAATAAGTTCAGAGCGGAAAGGTCTAAGATGGGTCTTAGGTCCCCCGTTTTCTTTGGCACCAAAAAGAACCTGGAGTAATAACCCAATCCGGACTGATCTGGGGGGATGGGCTGGATGGCTCTTTTTTCTAGCAACTTTGATACTTCTGAAGCCGCTGCCTCCCTCTGATCGGGTGGTACATCGGGGAGGCGTCTGGTCTTGGGGGGAAGGTTTATGAAGGGGATGGAATAACCTCTGGATATGATACGGAGCACCCATCGATCTGTCTTAAGGGACTTCCAATTTGACAGGTGCTCTGTCAAATGCCCCCCTGACTGCCTCCAGAGAAGGACAGTCGGGCAAGCCCTCAGGGCTGCTGCGCGGGTCTGTCCGAGAAAGGTTCGCTAGACCCGAAGTTACGCGGTCCCCCACTGCCTCTGGGCCGGCGTCCACCTAGTCCTCCTCTGCCTCTAGAGGACGAGGGGTCCGAAGCTGGATGGAATTGCTGAGACTTGCGGAACCATAGCTTCTTTTATCCCCTCTGATTCCTAGAAAAGGATAGTTGGGGAATAGAGAAGTGGACTCCGGCAGACAGTGTCTTCCAGTCCTTTTCGCTTTGGACCAGCGTATCGCGAACGGTTTTGCTGAAAAGCGAAGATCCGTCAAAGGGTGTGTTTGCGAAGGACGCCTTGAAGGGATCCGCGAAGTCGCAAAGACGGAGCCAGGCATGACGTCGCAAGACGACCCCGGCTCCGCTGGCCCTACCGGCTCCCTCCGTTGCATGGGAGAGAAGCTGCATGGACGTGTTAGAAATGGATTTTAGAGTGGCCATCTGAGTCGAAAAAACATTCTTGTCTCTGACCGACATGGACTCCGGGGGGGGCTGTAGCGTACTCCTTAATCAAGTCTCGCTGTAGCCTGATGGTATGTGCTATATAGTTCAGCGCCTTATCGAGAAGGTTGCTGAAGTAAACATCTGCTTCCCAATGCGGTCCAGTGCTGGAGAGTTCTTATCTGGTGGGTGGACCGAAGAACTCTCCTGTGCGAGTTCTTTCTTGGTGGCAGCCGCCACCAACATGGCATCAATGGGAGATCCCTTGGCCCAAGACTGCCTATCTGTACGGGGGCTAAGGACTTGGACACCTAGGAATTGGCTCCATGGTGTCAGGCTCCTTCCACTCCCTGGTAGTAATTGTCTGCCAGGGGGTCAGCCGGAGGGGGCACCCAGGAAGTAAATGGGCCTGCCTCAAATGCCTCCCGGAACACGGATTCATCCACGGAAGGTTTTTGGGCAGACCACCTCCCTCTAATACGCAACATTTCCATGATGTCTCCGAAGGAGACATCCTCGGGGGGTGACCTTGGGGAACCTTCTCCTTCATCTAAATCCATGTCGGTGGTAACGGACTCAGGGGAGTCCAGGTGCCTCCTTTTACACCTATGTTTACGAGGGACCTCCTCAGTGGGGGCTATCCGAAGAGGGCTCGTCCACGGGTTCTTGTTCCTCCAAGGGAACTAGCTGGAGGGCTTGAGCAGGCTGTCCCGATGGTCGGATGACAGGGGATAGACCCACATGCAGGGGGGTAATGGGAGGATCCGAAGCCCGGACCGGGGACCTGGAGGACCTCGACAGTACCCTCTCCACTACCTCAAAAGCCGAAGGAGAACTACTCTCACCAGGCTCCGAAAGCATCCTCCTCTGCTCCGAGGTAGGGATCGGGGTCAGGGCCGATGCAGTCGGCGCCAAGAGAGAGGTGCACTCTGAACCCAGCGGCGCCGAAGACACAACAACTCCCCCAGATCCGACGCTCAGCCCTCGGCCCCAAGAACTCTGATCTGACATGTTCGAGGGTATAGCTGGCGTTGAAGAAACCAGCGCTATTGGCGCCGACAAATCCCTGACTCCGAGACCCAAAAATGAGTCAGAGAAGGAGTGATCGGAGCAAAAATGGGGGCTGCGCTCCCTCCCAGGGGGGGGGAGGCAAGAGCACCCCCATTTGCATTTGGGTCTGTATGAATCGACGCATCATCCGATCCATGTCTGCTTCGGTGAGGCTTCTGGTTGATCTAGAAGAAGTCATCGAGGCGGGCCGGGAGGGCTGCCTCGATGACCTCGAGGGAGACCGGTCCTCCTCCTCTGGCTCCGGCGAAAAGCTGGGCGAACGGAGCCGAGAGGGAGAGGATCCAGAGACCCTCGAGGGAGACTTAGTCAGTTTAGATGGCAGGGCTGAGGGTTGAGTCTCAGCCCGCCTTTTATGGGATTTGTGCCCTTCCTTATCCTTGTGCCTCTTCTCTCTGGAGGAAGAGGCACCAGCATCACCCGTGCTCAAACCCAAAGAGGGAGGTTGAGTCCCGGGCTGAGCAAGGGGCGCAGAAGGCACCAGGGCTGCCGAAGCAGCCTGAGGAGGAGAGGAAGAAGCTGATTCCTGGGGCAGCTTTCCCGCCAGGATCAGCTTATTCTTCCTATCCCTAAGCGCCCAGGGGTTAAAGGCCGCACAAATTTGGCAGGCCATAGATAAATAGGCCACCCCCAGGCATAAAACGCACTGAGTGTGGCCATCAGCCGGTGAAAGCTTATGGCCACACTCAGTACACTTTGAAAAAACGGCTTTGGGCCCTTCAGCCATTTTAAACTCACACCCAAACACTAAGGGGGAGGGTTGTCACACAGAGGAACAACTAACTACGAGAAAAACTAAGTAAACCACCGAAAAGAAACCCAGGGGCACTACACACACGTACACTACCTACAACTTCACAAAAACGCTAGAGAAAAAAGGACTTTAACAAGTAAACGATCTCTCCACAGCCAGGAGCTCTTCAAAAGATAGCTACTTCAGCCACGGCAAAAAAACGATCTGAGGTAATACAGTAGGTAGCAGGGGATTATGGGTAGGGGAGGAGCTAGGAGCTCAGATCTTGTAGCTTGGAAAGCTGCCGGCTCAGATCCGAAGTCGGATCTGATACCCACAGATTGCAGAGCAAATGAAGTAACTACTTCAGATCTGTTTTTATATATTTATATATATATATATATATATAGAGAGAGAGAGAGAGAGAGAGACACCTTTATAACAGTGCATATACACTTCTGTTTATCGGCATATATATGTAATAAAATATAACAGTGCATGCATACTTCTGTTTGCTAGAATATATGTAGGAAAATATATTCACTTAGATGCATGTAAATTTCTGTTTGCTAGCATGTATACATTAAACAGTTAAACTTCTCTTAGATAAATGGCATCCAAATTAATGTAAGGAGTATCGGAAGACTGCTTACATACAGAAACATTCACAACAGAAAAGACTCCCTAAGATCAGTGCCGGTGCTAGGTTATTTTGTGCTCTAGGCCAAACCTTATTAGTGTGTACCCCTTGTTTTGCAAATAAGTTACTTTTTTTTAAAACTGAAAGTATAGAAAAAAGAAACAATTTAAACCTGAAATATTTATTGTACAAAAAATACACATAGGTTACATAAGCAAAATTTAATTTTTCTTGCCTTCTGCTTTGCAAAATTTGTCACTAAATCCTTCAAATCCAGTGTGAAAGCTAGGTCATATTCAATTGAAATTGTTGCTGAGTCTACAAGTCTATTTTGCAACCTAACAGGTTGAGTCTCCCCTTCTAAGTCTGTGTTAAAACCCAGTTACACATCTGGGAGTATGGGTGTTGCAAGCCCCAAGAAACTCAGTCTTGATGCTCCGTGATGTACTTGTATTTTATTTTGAAAGATAATTCACTCACTCTCTTATGAGTCCAATCTGACTCCTAGAGTGACCCTAAGGGCAACCACCACTGTCTTCCGAGTTTACAAGGCAAAGGTGTTCCATTATTTGGCTATTTCTCCCCAATTACCATAAACAATGTTCAAACCCGACAAAGTGCACACTGTTTTGTTCACTTCTACAATGATTATAGATATTGAAATAAAATAGCAGAAACACTGATAACCACTTGCTAAACAAACAATACAGTCTCACAATGAAAACAGATTTAGCATGAGCAGTAAACTTCTCTGCCCTTGAAACTCACACTCATTGAAATGACATTAAAACCCACATTCAAAGAAAATGCATCTGGTCAGTAGAAAGTTAAGTTTACCTTTGGGCTGTTTTCAAAAGATAGAAGCCATGCACACATTTTTAGGGACATACAAATATGTTCACCTTCCCCGATTAATTTTCCTTATAGTAAATTATATTCCTTGTATAATATAGCACCACTTGTTAGCATGTGTTTTAAATTTATAATTTTGAACATTATTCTAGTAAGCAATGAAACAAAATATATAACCCAATAATGAAAAACTATCCATTTCAGAAAATTTCAACCATAAAAAGCCACTCAAGCTTCTGTCATTACAGTCAGTAAACACAATTTCTGCATCAGTAAAACTCATTTGAATAATTCCACATTAAAGACCTCTGTAACTAATGAAGATGTTGCTACTGCCAAACTACTTTACATTTCAGTGTTTCATCTACAAATTCAGGGCCTATTGCCCATGAAGAATTAATTGCCTGTGTTACATTAAAAAATTTGGTAAGCTGGTGATATTGCAATAGAGATTGATTGACAAGCCAACAAGTTGATAGTTACTAGGCATCTCAAAGAAGGATACACTCAGTGCAAAACCCCTATCCCCCCTTAAAATGAATCAAATCAGCAATCAAAAAGGTACTCCAATATCAGCACTTTATAAACATGGTGTGGGACTAGAATCCACAGCCTTCGCCACCAAATGCAATTATGCTACTAACATGGCTTTCAAATTCTACAGCTCAAACTGTGACTGACATTTGCTAAACAAAACCATTAGTTGCACATTGAAAACAGACTTAGCATGAGCAACAGTAAACCACTCTTCCCTTGAAACTCAATACTCAAATCCATGAAAACGTACTGAAACTCAGACTCACAATTCCATCAGAAGTCTGGTAGTTGGTGTAGGGGATTCAGGCTCACAGCTCCATCTGTTCTATTCTGAGGAATAGGCCAAAGATATGATGCAAAAATCTGGACATTTGGGAGGTATGTTGCGCACACACACACACACACACACACACACACACACACACACACACACACACACACAGCGGCGAGATGGTCAGTTTAAATTCCATGCCTGAGCACGGAATGAGGTTTACATACATGTTTGACATGTATGCGTGCACACGCATGGTCCTCCTTAAAGGTGAACATACTGGCCGCAGTTTTAATGAGTACATTTTTTGCACTCCTTATGATCTGCGCTCTTGGCGAATACCTAATTTGCTTTAATGGTGGTGCTGGCCCTGGCTAAGATTGTTACATAATTCACCTTGAAACAGAACACAAAGTAGCTTAACAATAGACTGGTTGACATCAAAAGAATTCCAAAGGTATTAACAACGACAGACTATTCCATGGACAAGATCTGGATGGTACAGAAAATGTATGTAAAGGACTTTGAAAGAGTTTGTTATTAGATCTGATTTTTTGTTAGATCTGATACATTGGAAAACATCTATGCCGCTCAAAAATTTTAACCTGAGACATTAAAACCTGTAAGTTGTGACATTATCGTATGTGTCGTTTGTTATATAGACAAGTTATTTTATTAGTACTGTGCATAATATAGTGCTGAAAAGGTTAATAGTCTGCAAAGTTCAGTGCATTAATCGGACTTTGGTTTCAGCAAGCAGCAGCAGCACGAACATCCGCATTAAATTTTTCAGATATCAAATTTATTGTCTGGTGATAAACAAGGGAAATAACCCGTAGTGATAACCACAGCAAAAATTTTGGAAGTATGTGTTTTATAGTTTATCAATATTTTATATAGTTTGGAAATGATGTTATCAATGCTGGCTTTGATGTATATAATTTCATATATATAATTTATTAATTTAGACTTTTTTTAAAAGAGGAGTTACTAAGTCTTATACAGAGATCCTATACTCTCTCTTTGTAATAGTAACCAATTGTAAGGAGCCAAGACAAAATCTTTCATGAGTTGATGAAGATCAATGACTTTATGTTCTTTAATATACTGTTGCCAACAAATGAATTTCTTCTCTTCCCATAAAGAAAATGTGTTCTTTTATATTTCATAGAAACATTTTTGTAATACTAAACGATAAGAGTTTCAAACCAAATTTTAATATCAAGATTAGAAATGATAAATATCCTAAAGATGCTGGTTCTATAGAAGTCCCCACTCAATCCAGGGTTTCATTGTAACATTTGTCAGTCCCTCTAAATAATTCTTGTTACCTCTTAACCACAGCTCCCTTTCATTTCCACCCTGTTCTTAACTCCACTTTAATTTTATCCCACTCCCTAGCTATAATTTCAGAAGAAGATTCTACCTTCTCTAGTTGCTCCTGAACTAATTCCAAAACCCATTCCTTAAATTCTTCTCTTTTCATCTGATAGGTGGGAAAGCACCAGCGTCTCGTTTTTATTTCATTACCTTGCATTTTTATTTTAGTTATCATTGGTGCTTGATCTGAAATAGTTATTGGGTGTGTTTCAAGACCTTCAATTAAATGTACATGTTTCGTGAGAAGTAAAATCTGTCTAGCCTAGCCAAGTTTTTGTATCTCGGTAAATAATATGTAAATTCACTCCAAACTCCTAGTACTGAATTAACATCTTCCATGCCAAGCATTTTCATAACTTTCTTCAAAAATCTACCCTCCTTTGTTATATTTTCCTTTCTAGGCCCCCCAGACCCATCTTCACTGTTGCAAACCAAATTCTACCCAAAGGCAATATTCCTTGCTGAAAGCTGATTATTTCTCCCAGAATTTTCTTAAACTCCATTATAGCAGTTTTAGGTGGAATGTAAATGCATGCCAGTGTAATCCTCCTCCCTAACCAGTAGCTCCTTAGTACTATGTATCTTCCATTGTTAATATCTTTTTTATCACTATTGGAGCTCCTCTTGCAATTAATATAGGTTATCCTCTTTCCCTTTGCCCCAGATATTCCACTGAATAACCTTCCTGAAAACCTTACTTTATCAAATTCACATGTTCAGTTCTTTCCAAGTGTGTCTTCTGTAATATAGCTATTTGCACTATACATTTTTAATATAGTTCACTACTTTTTCTTTTATATATTTATCTGTAAGACCATTCTGATTGAAAGACATTACAGAAAGCATCATTTTCTTATATAATTATTACCAACTTTTATGTGTAACTGCTTTTTTTTTTAAATGTCTAGTTCCAGGTTTTATGTCACATGCATATAATGTTCGGCAGGGTTGGTCTTTTATACAGTTGTTTCTTGTCATATCCATTTGCACCTATGCCACATCTTACATAACTTTTTGTTTTTTGAAAGCCCTGAAACAGAACAAACAAAACCACCCAAAACCTATTAATTTAGCTAACAAAAAAAATGTACATCTACAAATACTGAAGTTTTTGCTTCCTAATAAGAACAAAATTTCTAAGTTGATAGCGACACAGACAGGCTAGAGTTAATCAAAAAGAAAGGTTAGTCATGCTAAGAAGCATGGTACAAGCCTGTGCTATTAGTAAGCATTATTTGATTTTGTCTATCTTTATAGCTCTCCCAGTTGAGAAAGCACTTGAGTGCTTTCAGAAAACACTTTCTCCAACCAATTTTTCTTTATCAAGTTGTCTTCTAGTGACATGCAAACCAGACACAAAACTGTTAATGGTATCTTGTTTACAAGAAAATAAAAGTAATATTCAATATTCTTTTTCATTTACATGCTTTGTAATAAACGTGTTACTGGATAACTCCTAGGGCCTTAACCAAGTCATTTCCCCATGCAAGCTTGGGAAAAAGCACACTGATGTTTCTTTGTCATACTCTTTTACGCAGATCTTTCATTCTTTTTTAACTGCAGTGTCTACAATTAAAACTGAGCAAAGAAAAAGAGAGAAGGGAGAAAAAGAAAAAAAAAGCACCTGTTTTTTATCGGTACCCATTGCATTTAAAAAAACTGACAAAACTTTACTTCAAGTCTAATTGATTTTGTATTATCTTTAAAGCTCTCATAGCTGGGAAAACCGGATTCTTTTCAGACGGCATTATGTCCTAGCCAATTTATTTCTTTTGTTTTTCTTTTCCTCAGCCAATCCCCTTCCAACAGACTGTCTCCAGTTTCTCTTATCAGATTGTCTTCATAGAGACATGAAGACAGCTGCAGAATGGCTACGTAGTATACTTGCATTTGCTAGAAAAAAAATCATAATATTCAATATTCTTTTTCATTTACTTGCTCTCTCTTAAAACTAATCAATCTAAGGTAATTAAGCCAGTCATTTCCCCATGCAAGAATGAAAAAAGCACATTAATTTTAACTTTGTCATGACTTATAACCAGGAGAGGAGAAAAAGAAAAACAGCACCTGTATGCAAACTCCATTACACTTAAAAATACCATGAAAAGAAACCATGCACCACAAATACAGTACTATTAAGAAAAGAAAACCATGCACCACAAATACAGTACTATTAAGAAATGAAAGTGTTTTCTTTACATACAGTTAGGGTTCTGCCCTCCCCCAAAGCATTTTTCCACAAATTAATGACATGAAGTAGGGCTAGAGTCCCACACAAATCCAACAATTTTTTAAAAAGTCAAGTATTTCCAGAATTTCTTGTTCTGTCGTATTTCACAAATATAATTATTGCACTGTAATCCCACATTAAGTTACTATTTTTATTCTTGTTCTTCTCCATCACCCAAATCCTGTGTCTGCTTCATTTCCAACATACTCTTGATTCTTCCTTCTCTCCAACATTTTCCTTTAAAATATTGGAAAAGGTTTCACAGGTACAGTCTCTCTGTGGTCTTTATTACCAGAGGAACAAGAAACAGAATCTCCTCTGTTTCACAGCTCACTTTTTGTTGGACAAACTTTCCTCCTTAGCATGCACTTCATCAAAAAATGATTTTGTCCCTTCAGCAAAGAATACCTTAAAGAGAGCTTAGAATACCTTAAAGAGAGCTTGATACAGCAGTTTAAATCTCACACCTGCATCTCGACATTCTCTGTATAATGGAATGAATTTACTTCTCTCTTGCCCAGTGTACAATGAGTAATCATTCTCAAAAACACTCTGCTGTCTCCTGCTGTTAGTATTTTGTCCTTCTGCTTGTCTTGTCAGAATCAACTCCTTCTGTTGGTAAGATTGCTTCGTTACTATTAAAGGTCTAGATTGCTTTCTTATAGTTAGGTTTGGATAATACACATGATGTAACCTTTCAACTAACAATCCCTGCTGCGGAATACCAGTCCAGTTGCTGATTTGTGCTTTCATGAAATTAATGCAGTCTTTTCCTTCCAGCTTCTCTGGTATAGATGCAAATCTCAGGTTTTCCCTATGTGCTCTGTTCTCTAATTCCGTTACGTTTTGAAACCTCTCTTCCTGAGCAGTCCCATATACAGCCAGGCTTTTCTTCATTTGATTTTTGCAGCTTTATCATCTCATCTAAATATCTGTTTAAAACTTCTTCCATTTTTTCCAGCCTTTTGTTGTTTGTATTGATATACTGCATTAGTGTTTTGTTTATTTTAACCAGGTCTGTATACAGTTGTCTTATCTTCCTGTAGGTTATGTCTGAAGGTTGCATTGCTTTTTGCTGAACAGCTGCAGAACTTTCCTCAGTTACTTTCCTCAGTTAGTGTTTCTTCCTCACTTTTTGTAGCTGATTTTTTCCAGATCTTCTGTATTTCTTTATTCCTGGCATCCAGGCAGTACACTTACTAGCCACTTACTGAAATTTACCCATAAACACAAGACTGCTGGCCTTCTCTGAGTTTCTGTTTTCACACCGGGAGAGCTAGAAACAAGCTGTTACTCAATGTGCAGCCATCTTGAAAGTCCAAGGAAATCATTCTTTTGAGCTTGGACAGGGGATCTGAATTGCCCAGATGGTTTCCCTGCATTTTAGTGAATGTAAGTTTCTTGACAAATGGTAGAGGTGATAGATAATGTGGAACAAATGGATAACCTAATGGTTAAAATATTGACTGTATGTTTCATTGAGACATGCAAGTGGAATTTTGAGGGGCTGAGAGTGTTTGTGCATGTGTTTAAGAGTTAGGGTCAGGGCTAGGCTTTGTCTGTGTGTGAGAGTGTGTATTTTAAGGTTGGTCTTAGGTAATAGGGAATAGATGTAGTGTTGGCAGTGTGTATTTGCATATATTTGTGTGTCTGAGTGTGTCTTGTGTATTGGCAGTGTTACAGGAAGACTTTTTTAAGGTAAAGTGTAGGGTTAGAGTTCGAGAAAGTGGCAGGGTTAGTTTACATGGGTTAATTTACATATTTCTATGATTTTCACTGCTAATGTGTATTTGGTGCCCATTCTTCTCTTGTTACCAGGTATTATTACTTCTTTTTCAGAGGAGAGTGTGGAGGGGGGTAGGGGGTATTTCAATGAGTTTATTAAAGATGAGTGGATATATAATACAGAAGCAAATGACCTGGGCAACATTTCTAATGATACATTTTAAATTTGCAGCTGACAGACAGTACAAACATATTATAAACACAAACAATTATTTAATGATATAACTTTGGACTTAAAAATGTCATTTAATGTCAGAACCTGAGATATGATAGGAGGAGTTCAAGTCTTCCATATCAGTAGGATTAGTGGTATTGGCAATAGGCTTGCCTGGCAGATAACTCTTCCAGGCAAACTGTACTTCCCCATCCCATAATGCACTTACAGTGCCACATCTTACACTTCAAGCTACACATTTTGTATTTGAAGGGATTTTATTTTTGCTTATTTATGAGTAAAAACTTCTAGTCATTATTCATTTATCTTTTCTTTAACCTTTCTTAATTTGTGTTTAAACCTAAATTTCATTTTCTGTCAACATCTTTTCTTTTTTCAGACCTAGGTTGTGTCACCAGTACCAACAATGAAGTGCATGTTCCACAAGTGCGCTTGTGGGAGAATGATCCCTCTCAGACACTAAGTGCATTTACTCTTTAGGAGATACCCATAACAGATAGAAGTGCCTGTTTGTAAGGAGTTCACAAAGTTGTCACTCAAAAAACAATCAATATCTCAAGTGATTTTGACTTCAACAATCCTTGATTGCTACAGATTTTGGTGAACTTTTAAACTCTCTACATCTACTTTTCCTAAACAACTGACAATTGTAGGGATCCCTTCCCATCGAAAAACCAAGGGAGAAAGTACTTTTCAATTTCTATTGCCTATCTCTCCTACTGTTGTAGAAAAAATAGATGAGCCTACATAAACATTTCAGTAAAAGTTTTTGATAGTCGCTCTGAAATTGTTAAATGGGCATCTCTAGTGGTGCCTCAACCAGAGAATTGTGCTTCTCTTCCTCCTTAGAAACTGAGGCCAGCAATACCCAAATCTGCCTCTCTCTAGTATTTCTCGTCTTTGATTATGCCAGGTTGACAGAGGTCATGTTGAGGTCTCAGGGTAGGAATGCTAGTACCCCTTCTCATGCTCTGTGTTTTGGCTACAGGCACCCACTGTGGGCATTCTGTCCCCATATTAGGACTTCAGCTGTCCAATTATCAGACTGACTTTTTTTCAGCTGGTTCCAACCATGTGGATGCTGTCTCCATCCTCACTGGTGTTAAACCTGATATCTGTGCCACTACTGATGTCATACCTTATAGTGCTGACATCAGTGCTGTACATCACTGTGTCTTTCCTCCCAAAACTGATGATTCCTGTGATGTCAGTACAGTCGACATCTATTTTGTCAGTGCCAATGGCAATCTAAGTGCCAGGCATCTAACCCTATGCTGACGTTAGCTTACCTGGCCCCAGGGTAGTTTCTTCAGAGTCACTCAATGTCAATGCTGTTTCTGACACAGATTTCATTGACAACCCAGACGATATCTGAGCATCGGACTCCCTCTACATTATTTATTCCATCTGGGTTTCAAAATCCTCAAATGACCGAACAGCTTTCTCCTGAACCCCCAGCCTTCAGGGCTCTCACTCTCCAGAAGAACGAAGGGACCACAGCCCTTCTGTAGCCTTCCACAAGGATATGTTCAACAAAGAGGGTTTCTTTTTCCTCATTAGGATCTCTTCCCACAAAGAACTAGAAAGTCTATCTTCAGAGTCCTCCATGCTAGATGTTAGTGGTGATGAGGGTCTTTCCCCCCTCACTTCAACCTAGATGACCCCAAGCTGGAGAGTATTTAGAACTGAATAGGTGACTGGCCCAATGAACATGTGTCTATCCTAATGACGAGGCTCCAGCAGGTATGCAGGTTGACTCAGTCTTCCATGGGTAGTACATTCTTTGTTAGACACCTTAAAAGATGGCACAAAAACTGCTTGGGAAGACAGTGAGATAGCAGTTCCAGATCCCAAAAATGCCAACCAAATCCTTTGGCTTGCAAGCGAATGGACTTTTGGTCTGAGACTGTTAGGTTTGACACCTTTATCACAGAAGTCTTTAAGGAGGCTCTGACTCCCAAAATCCCAGTTGCCCATCCTCCTAACAAAAAGTCAAGAGGGATGGACAGGCTAGGGAAATGAGTTTATGCCTTTGCTGTCTTGCTATGCAGACATGTAAACTGCATCACTCGTGGATTTTCTGCAATGTTACTGATGAAGTGTGGTATTCTATTGTTGGAGTGCTGGATGGGCCTGTGACTCCCACTATTGCTGCCAATATGTGATGGGCACCAATATGTGTCATCCCCACACTGGGCCAGTAATCAAGGAGCCTGAATCCTCACCACTGACACTGGAGAGGGATGTGCACTTGGAATACAAATGGATACACTCCGTATTTCCAGATGCAGACCTCTCTGCATCAAGTACATATTTCCTTAACAGCACACAGGGAACACACACAGCCCGGGGTCTGGATGACTATATATAGGTCTCTCTTCAGATCCCCAATAAGATCCCCACTGATACAGCTGTAGGGTTATGTTCTCAGCTGAATGTTCAAGCCAAGTCCTCTAGCATCCTATCTGTAAACCAAGTACTTCAGTGCTCTGACCCAAGTAATACACACACACACACACACACACACACACACACACACACACACACACACACACACACACACACACACACACACACACACACACACACACCTGGGAAAGGTTGGCACAAATTACCTGACCTACCAGCTTTGCCCAGGCTATAAGGTAGATTCACTGCCACCAGATACTTCACAATCAGCTACTCTAAGGCCCTTAACAAAGGGTGTCCAATAATACTGTGCAATATTAATACTAATACAAATGGTAGTATTTGACCAAAATGGCTAGGCCTTTTGGAGTGGTCCACGGAGTGTCACCAAATAAATAAAGGGACTCTCGAAGGTTAATACTTTCTAAAAAGGATCAGCCACAATGAAAAGTTTAAATAATAAAAGAACAAGAAAATCTTCTTCTTCTTTCGGCTTTTCCCGGTTAGGGGTCACTACAGCAGAACACCTGTCCACTCATGATTGGCAGTGGAGTTTTTACGGTATTGAGTTGCCAACCCGGTGCCCATCCTTCCACAGAAGGCACACACACTCACGCCTAGGGCCAATTTAGAGTGTCCAATCCACCTACAACATGTCTTTGGGATGTGGGAGCAACCCAGAGTACCCGGAGGAAACACACGCGACCACAGGTAGGAAATGCAGACTCCACAAAGAAGGCACCCCAGCCAAGGATCGAACCGGAGAACCTCTTGCTGTGAGGCAACATTGCTAACCTCTGCACCACCGTAGCCGCCCAATAAAAGAACAAGAAAAGACTGAGTATATATTCACAGTAAATCAGAGTTCACATCACAGAAAATATTGAAAACAACATTGATGGACAGACTCATACAAATAAAGAAAACAATCTCTAAACTAAGCTTCATTATATTCCTCCTGACTGAATCTAAGAGAATTATACTGTTCCCTAATAATTTACTTGGGTAAGGCAAGATGAAACACATGAGCAATCTTTCTAGTCTGGCTTCCAAACAGAATACTCTATATTCTGAGATTACTTCCTGTAAAATATAATATCCAAGATGACTTGCAGAATGACCTTATCTGGTCACCTGACACTAGGTTCTCACCGGATTTCCTTTAGAAGTTTGAGACAGGACTTTAGCAGACTGATACAATACACATTTAAAGCTTTTATGGCAATGCCTCGGAGCCAGAAACATTTGCAACACTTCCCCCCTTCTTTACAAAAGCTAACGGATAATGGCTGCTCCCACACCTACTGGCTCCGGGCCTACTCAGCACTGTAGTTCAATGATTTAACAGCTCTTTTACATTTCCCTTATATTCTTAAAATAAGCCAACTGGTTAGCTGTTGCTGTGCCATTGTCCTCTATTAAAACGTATACATTTGATTCAGATACCATAATACATGTACATTTCTCTTCATTCCACCAGGGTGCACTGACACATTTTAACACAATTAACACAAGCAAAGCTCACAAATACATTTTCAGAACAAGCATCTGTAAAAATCAGCTTGATATACAAATGGCATATAATTATTTACAAAATTCCAGCTACCTGTGCTGGCACAAGCCATACATCCACTGCCCTACTTCTCCCTGGCATGGCGTGGCAGTATCTCCTATCGTCACAGGTTCTTTAAAGACAAGCTGCTCCCAAAATCCCTGATTGCCTCAAATATGATTAACGTCAAGAGGCATGTTGTATACAAAACAGATGAGGTTACTGTTATGGCTACATCCACAGACTCTGGCATTGCTGTGTGAAAGCACATATGGCTTCACTGAATAGACTTTGACAAGAACAACAAGGTGATATTTATGGACTCGCTTCTTAGTTGTGTGTGTTTTTGTGCCACCAGATAAGACTGTTTTGAAAATATAAAGAACGAAGTAACTGCTCACATCTGTAAGCATCAAATTCCAACTGCCTCAGTGCAACTTTTCAAGGATACAGAAATCTAAATGTGGTTTAGTTGCTGCATATAGCATAAGCCCTAACAGGAGAAAGCTCGGATTAAGTACAGTTCCTAGAGTGACTTCCACCAAGATCATGGGCATAAATGAAAAAATTCTTAGCAAACACTTGGAAGCCATTATCTGTCTATGGGAGGACATCAATAATCCAGAGGCCTTGTCTGACTGTTCCACTTTAGAGAAAGTCATGTTCATCTACTCTCCACCTTTCTACCTTGAAGTACATCTTTGCAGACAGGAAGAGAAGGACCGTAATATCCAGAGGATACAAGATCGCTTTCTAAACTAAATCATTCTCTGTATCTATACTCCTGCCCAATGTACACCCCATAAGATGATCTCCACAGGGATGGAGTGTCCAGCCTTGTACTGAAAAGAGCCATTCAGGAGGTCCCAGTGGTAACCATTTGAAATTTCAGGACCTGCTACAGTGAGTCCTAAAACAGGTAAACTGAATGTCTGTAGTAAGTCCAAGATTTTCTCTAAGGTATGGCAATCTTGAAGTCCGTGTGAGTAGCTGTTATATATATGTACATATATATATATATATATATATATATATATATATATATATATATATATATCAAATAAATAATAAGAAAACCAGTGATTGCCATGGCAAAGATCATAAGATAACACTTTAATAAAATAAATAAAACAGATGAGAGTTTTTGGGTTGTTTATACCCTTCTTCAAATCTACTAATAAAATGATAAAGGCTCAATTTCAAGTCCTTGTTGGCCAATAAAAAATAAGTTATTTTAATCTTTTCCATATCCTTTAATCTGATGTCACTAATATGTTTCGAAATTCTCTCCTTTTTTACAGTATCAGTGTTTTTTACTATGGACAAGGTGACAATCTGGAAAGGGGAAGTAAGGAGGAATGTTATATTGAATGGACTACAAAAAAGGATCCCTCATTATGGTAAGTAAATAACTTCTGTATCCTATTTCATCCATTCATCATAAGATTAGACTGTTGGAACAGAATCTCAAACTACCTATCTTTTTTTTTCTAGCAAACATCTTTATTAAATTTTCACATGTAACACAGGCAATCTTACATTTATACAAATAAAAAACAAACAACATGACACCACTTTAGTTGCAAACAGTATACATCACAGACACCACTGAAAACAACTGTAGCTGCAAACATTGTACATAATTTATAATTTATCCAGCCATTGTCAGTTAAGCCTTATATGGCTCATTCAAATCCTGCCTCTTAAACCTCATTCCTGCTCTGCATATATTGTTCCCACAATTCCTATTTTTCCTACGTAATTTGCTGCCTCCCTTTTCTAAAGATCCCAATTCCAGTTGTTTTATCTCTGTTACTATATACACTACTTCTAATAAAGTTGGTTTAGACTTTAATTTCCCATTTCTAGTAATTGCCTTTTTGGCAGCCACCATAATTAGACTCAGCAAGGCTTTACTATGTCTAGGCAATTCCGATTCTGCATCATAACAAAAAAATCATCTCCAAAGTCATTCCAATCTGCTGACCCAGCATCTCCGACAGAGTGGTTCACAGGAAATCCCTAAAGTCTACCAGCTCATTACACTCCCAAAAAATGTTCCCAACCACCTTTTTCTTGCCCTCTGCTTGTGTCTAACTCTTTGGACTATCCTCTGCTCAAAATGCCCCCACCCCAGGGAGGAGATGTGTCCATGGTCATTGTTGATGTTGAGGATAACATTACAAATGGTTGACCTATGAAAATGATTGGCAGTGTCAATCACCAATGCAAGTAACATCTGCGGGTATGTGTTATGCAAATTAGTGTATAAGGATGATCTGATAATCTGACAGCTGAGACAATTGTGTGGAGAGCATCCATTGAAAAACTCACATGTGGAATTGAGCATGTAAGACCTTGACTGAAGGAGTCATACGGCCAACACTCTGTGAACAAGTGAAGCTGGTGGCAAATGTTTTCGAATGAGTGCCTGAACTGCTACCTGGGTAGTGCAACCTTTCTCCAGGGAGTGACTTACTGTGTATGTTTTCCTTATCCAGATGGCAACCATTAAATGTAATCTCTTGACTAGGTTGAAGACATGATTTTTTGTGATTTACAAAGGCACCCAAAATGAGGTGGTGCTGTAGAAAGTAATCTTTGGCTGATTGCTGAGACTCATTGGTTGTTGCAGTGAGTAGACAATCATCTAGAAATGGGAATACATGGATCCCTTTGAGTTGTAGATCAGCTGCAACTACTACACTGCAGTTGGTGGACACCTGGTATTTGTAGCGAGACTGAAGGGCAAGGCTCTGAAATGTATTGTCCCCCCCCCCCCCCAAGCAAAAGTGGCGAAACCTTTTTGGTCTCCTTTGTAATCCTTATGTGGCAGTAGGCATCTTGAAGGAAATGAGTGGAAATACTTGTTAGACAGGGCAAAATCACCTACATCATGACCACTCTGAAAGGGGTCTTATCGACATAGAAGTTTAGGCTGCTGAGATCCAGAAATGGCCTACGTTTCTTGTTCTTTTTTTGATAATAAAAGGAATCTGTAATAGTTTCTGGACCCTGTTTGGTCTGGTGGGTCCTCCGGGATGGCCCTTTTTTACAGAAGGATAGGGACCTCTCCTTTAATTGCTGTGGTGAGGAGGGAAATCTGGAAGGGGTTGTAACTGACAGAAGGGGAAATAGCAAAAAGGTACAATACAGCCTCTGGATATTATCACTCTCATCCATTTGTCTTGTGTGATGGCCATCCACATATATAGCTAAGTGGAGGGATAAATGGCCACCAACAGTCTTCAAAGAAGGACAGATGGGTAGTTCTTCATGGATGATGGATATATTTGCCAGAAAAGGGCTACAGACGTCCCTGATTCTGCAGACACCTACAACCTTGTGGTTATAGACCACTGACGGGACCACCTCTGCCATGACTACCTGTCTGTAGAAGAATCAAAGGCTGATATTAAGGTTTCCTAAACCAAGAGATCTGGAGCCCTTCTTATTCCTGTTAAAGGACCACTCAGGATTGTCAAATCTAACACCTATGGCAGACCGCATCTTCCCTTCTTGTTCATAATTTGCAAATCTTTGTTTCACCATGGGTAAAATAACCCTGAACCATCAAAAAAGATATTGGAGAAGAACACCTTAAAGTTATTTGCAAAGTGACAAAGGAGAAACCAGGTATGTTGTTGAAGGGTTATTACTATGTCTGCTGCTGTGGACACTCCATCAGCTGTGCTGTGGAGTAGATGCATAGAGACATTAGCATCTTCATCATTGTACCCATGGTAGTCTCTAGTTGCTTCTTTTACTGAGTTGAAGGTGGCGTGTTGGAAGTACTCATATCTTGTTCTGCTAGACCCCCTCTGGAAGTGAATCATAGATGTCGGGTAATGTAATACCCCAGAGAAAAGTGCCCAAAGTGTAAGCATGCTTCCCTCTTCTATCCATCACCCTAGACTATCTATTGGTTGGATGGACAGCAGTTGACTTATCAGTAAGCTCTCTTGGTGTCTGCTGCAACAATCACAGAATATACCAAAGGACATTTTGATTTGTGCTGTGTGGGCATAGTACTTTATTAAGTTTGCAAGGAAAAGCCTCAGTTGAGTCTGGTTCCTGCCATGTCCTCCTGGTGGCCATGTCACTGAGATTTTTGGCTGGAGATAGACGGTACAGAGTGGTATGTTCTCTGTCTCACCAATTCCAGAATTTTATCAAATGTGAAGTCTTCTGGAGGGGATTATGGGGAGCCCTCTCTCTCATCCAACTCTGAGTTTGATAAAAAACAAAAGAACAATCTAGCAAGGCTAGTCTTTCACTGTGTGATACCTTAAACCTCTTGTATTAGAGGCAACATGGAATATATGTAAATTACTTTTAAGGACATCAGGTATTTCAGCTATGTGGCAGTTCTGAATGTCCATGAGTTTTTTTCATTTTAAGTCTATTAAAGGACATATTCAGGACAATAAAGCCAAACCCCACCACCTGCAGACAGGCATGTTTCAGCTTTCCTATGACATCATCAGAGCAGCATAATTGGAAAGTTGGCTAAGCTTTAGAAACACAGGATTGTCGTACCCATCTGATATCCATAATCATTAGGGTGTCTGCAAAATATCGCAACCAACAAACTAAAACAATGAGTAAAAAACAAAAGAAAAATCTAGCAAGGCTAGACTTTCCACTGTGTGATACCTTAAATGTATTGTATTTGAGGTAACATGGGATATATGCAAATAACCCTTTAAGGACATCCGGTGTTTCAGCTATATGGTAATTCTGAATGTCCATGACTTTTTTTCTTTTAAGTCTATTAATGGACAAATTCAGGCCAATAAAGCCAAATTCCACTAGCTGTGGACATGTATGTTTCAGCCTTCTTATGGCTGTGTTTGATGTCCATGACTGCGAAAGAGACTCTGCATGCTTACTTCTGCATGTTATTTTCCTAGAGATTCTCTGACAGTGACTGATTGGAGTTTCCTAAGAATTCAGAATAAATGTGCTGCGGTTTATTTTTTTAAGCACCTTTATTAACTTATCACATAAGACACAGGCTCACATACATTAACCGAAAAAAAAAATCAACTTTTTTCCATTATATACATTATACATTGCATATGTTTTCTTTCTTTAGAACAACCATCATTCACTCCAGCAGTACATAAATTGCTCAGTTCCTGCCTTCCCTTAAACCGTATTCCATTTTTTTCTATGTAATTTGTTCCTTCCCTTTCCTAATGATCCCACTTCCAGTTCTTTTACTTCTTTCACAGTATGTGATAATTCAAATACAGCTAGTTTAGATTTTGATTTCCATTTTCTAGTATTTTTTTTTTTTTTTTTTGCAACCAATAGAATTAAACTTAATAAGGCATTACTATGTCTAGGCAGTTCAGATAATGTTTCTCCGTTCAAAAGAATGATTTCCATAGTTACAACCATATGCTCCCCCAATATTGCTGATAAGAATATTCTGTAGGGAATTTTTTTAAACCTGCCAACTTATTACACTCCTAAAAATGTTTCTAGTTACCCCTTTCTTCCCTATAACACCTCCAACATTTGCTGCCTACATATATAAACATTCTTTGAACTCTGCTCAAGGTATAAAAATACCTATGCAAACATTTCCAATAAAAAATCCAAAACCTTCTGGACTTTATTGAATAATTGGGAAACATACATATGACCTCTCATAGTTACCTTGTAAACTGCTTTTCCTGTTTCTCTTCCCAGTCCTTTTTAACCTCTTCTAATTGGGTTTTATAGTTATCATGCAATATTTTATATGTGTTGCTTCTGTTCTAGAGTTGACTAAAAATTCTACCTGAGCAGATCTTTCACTCAGGATTCCTGTATCTCTTTCTCTTTGTCTATACTGTGATATTAATCCGTTGTAGAGAAGGCAAATTCTAACCTACAGAACAAACTTCCTATTTTATTTTAAGAAGAAACATCTTTATTCAATAATCCTGTATGACCTAGACAATCATACATTTATATAAATGAGAACAGACCATATTGACATAATTTTAGTTGCAAACATTATACATAACAAACCATATATTTTTAAACAAGAAACCTCTAAGTTATCAGTTATGACATAGCCAATCATACATTTATATAAATAAAACAAACCATATTGACATAATCCCAGCTGCAAGCATTTTACACCACAAACCATATTGAATGCTAGTTGCAAACATTATACATCAGTTAGAATCTACCTAATCATTGTCAATCAGCCATTACATAGCTCATTTAAGTCCTGCCTTCTTTTAAACCTTATTCCTCCCCTGTATGTATTGTTCCCACAATTCCCATTTTTCCTACTTAATTTGCTCCTACCCTTTTTAGCGATCCTAGTTCCAGTTGTTTTATTTCTATTACTATATTCACTACTTTTAGTACAGTTAGTTTACAATTTGAGTTCCTTTTTTAAGTAATTGATTTGTTTGGTAGTTATCATAAATAGCCCCAAGAAGGCCTTACTATGTCCAGGCAATTCCGATTCTGTATCATAGCTCAGAAAAATCATCTCCCTAGTTACACCAATTTGTTAACTCAGTATCTCTGACAGACTAGTCTGCAGGAATCTTTAAAGTCTGCCCACTCATTAAACTCCAAGAAAATATGTTCCCATTTACCTGTTTCTTTCCCATCACACTTCCAACATTTGCTGTCTACCGGAGGAAAAATTCTCTAGAGTCTACTTTGGGTATAAAAATATTTATACAAACATTTCCAGGCAAAAATCCAAAATCTTCCTGATTTTGTTGAATATTTGGGAGACATGCATATATCCCCACACTGTTTCTTTGTGAATTGCTTATCCAATTTCTCTTCCCAATCCTTTCTAATCTTCTGTGATTGATTTCTACAGTTATTATGCAATATTTTACATGCTCTACTAATTATTCCTTTTTTAACTGCAGTTTCTGTTCTAGATTCTATTAAAATCTCTACTAGTATAAACCAGATCTACAAAGACGACCAACCAAATAACTACAGAAATGGAACTTCAGCCACTAATGACAAACTCCAATAAACTTTATTAAGAATTAAGTGCTTTCATTCTGCTTTACATAAAGGAACTTCATCAGAATTAACGGTGTATGCTTTTGTACATGTTTAAATATTTAAAAAAAAATAAAAAGAAACATTTCACATGGTACCACATCTACCGATCCTATAAGAAAGAATTAAATAAGTACATAACTAAAACCAATTATAATGAATTCGGACAGATAAAGTAATCAGTCATAACATCTACAGAACAAATAAATATTAATAAATATTAAAATCAGATCTATTTATCTAAAATTTACACTATGAAACATTGTCCTAATTTTAAAATGAAATCCAAATAAAGGCAAAATAAATCAAATCTGGTATCCCTTACCCATTATAGTACATTAATTTTAAAACTGAACTGAAAGAGCAATGTTCATTTAAACATGGAAGACAAGAAGCAACTTTAACTGCAATTTTAACTCACTTTACTTCAGGTGTTCTTTCTTAATAAAACCTCTGCTATCTTGTATAACATGATGTATGACCACAAATTCAAACCTGTGGCTAGCATTACTTTGAATATGTTTGCTGAGGGCATTATTTAATTTACTGTTTCTAATATCAAGTAGGTGTTCATATATCATGTCTTTCAACTTCTTCAGCGTTCTACCCACATAGAACATTGGGCAATAGACACACTTAGCAACATACATCACTTGTTTAGAATCACAGTTAAAATGTCCTCTAATATAGTAATTTTTATTTTGTATAAATACACAGTCCATTCTCATAATATTGGGTCACTGTGCACTCCTCCCACACTTAAACATACAAACTTTGTTGTTACCAATAACATTAATATTTTTATAAACTTTTAAAAATTCCTTTCTCATATCCAATAACTCTTTAAAACGTTTGTCTTTTTTATGCAATATAAATGGTTTCTCCCCTACATTATCCGCCAAGGTTTTGTCGGTCTTAAATAAATTCCATTTTCTAACTAGGCTGGTTATTAATGCTCGACTATAAAAGCTATAGGTAGTTATATACAACTTTTGGTTATTAATTCAGAAAGAATTTATATCATTAATCTTTCCAGAAAAATAAAATTCAATATTATCTAACTGTACGCTATTGTCATTTCTGCCACCTAATAATGGCATATACGTACCATTTACCCATTTATTCCATACTTTGGTTTTGATTTCCATCAACAAATTTTCTGGATATCTTCAATGGTTAAACATATTTAATAGGCTATCACATTCATTTGCAAACACTTCAAGATTAGATACCATCCTAGCCAGCATGACTAATTGTCCCTTAACTACGGCCTTCTTCTGATGGGGGGGTGCCAACTTGAAAAGTGTAAATAGGAATTTGAAAATGTGGGTTTTCTATAAATATTTGATGTGTATCTCCCTCCATTTATGTCTTTTTGTTAACTCCACATCTAGATAGACAATTGTGTTATGTGTGTGTGTACATTTCAAAAATTCCACAGTGTTATTAATATAAAACATAAACTCTTCCAACTTCTCACTCATATCTTTCCAGAAAATAAAAATAAAATATAAAAAATGAGTGTAGTAGTCCCAGGAATTTTCATAAACACTGTTAAGCACAAATTGTTGTTCCCATTCTGACTTAACTAGATTAGCAAAGGCTGGAACACATGCCGCTCCCATGTACACTCCTGTGACTTGTTTAAAAATTTGTCCTTCAAAATATATATAGCTGTTTTTCAAAACATCAAAGTTCTACTACGTTGATTTTTATCCTGGTCCAACACACCTAAAGCTGGAAGTTGGTCCTCAAAGCAAGTAAATCCTACATCATAAGGGATGACTGTATACAAATTAGACACATCTGCGGCTACAAAAATAGTGTACTCAAAGTTTAACCCATTCTAATCACTTAAAATTGCCACATGTCCCTACAAACATGTCTAGTTCTGCCCAGACTTTCCTTTAAAATTATATCCAAATATTTAGCAATAAAATATGCTTTGGATCTTGTGGCCTCCACAATGGGCCTTAATGGTGGATTATTAAGGCATTTATGTATCTTAGGAAATACCAGATATTGTAGCTAAAACTGGTCTGTCATCGAACATATACTCAAATTCACTAGCCTCAATCTGACCTTGAAATAACATGTCACTAAGCATAATAACTAATTTGGAATAACTTATATTCACCTCATTCCGTGAACTTTCTACATATACATCTTCCAGTAGTAAAGCATTCATACAGTTAATATAATCATTGCTTTTCATAATAACCATCCCTCCTCCTTTGGTTCCATAATACAGATAGATCAGATGTCAGGTCATTAAGCTTTGAAATTTCATCAAAAGTCATGTTATCAGACTTATAATTTCTCTCCTTACCCAGAATCTGTCTAAAGTCAAATTCAACCATTTTCTCAAATGCTTGAATATATATATTAGCTGGGGGGGGGGTTAAAATGCTTGGTCTTCTAGGGCAACATGAACCTTGATTGTTGCACTCACTATTAAACTAAAATGACAAATTCAATTTTCAGGTAAAAAGCTTAAGAACAATTAAAATATCAGCCAGGTTAGCTCTGCTGGCTGGAACAAATGACAGACCTTTTGAAAGAACGTCTGCATGCTGGGTATTAATGTTTTTATCTGAAAAATGATATATCTTAAAGCCTTTCCTACTATTTTGTATTATAGACATATGACCGCCTACATCACCTGAATAATCTGCTACATCAAAACTCAATTCATCTGATTGTTCTGCTTGTAGTTGCCCTGTTTTGGCTTTGCTCCTTCTTTATTGTAAAATTCCTCACTGAATGTCGCATTGGAGCTGGTTATGCATCACTGTTTGTTTGAAATCCTCTCTGACCTCCTCAACTTGTTGTTCCCTAAAGGGCCAAGTCTGTCTTATGAATCTCTTATAACTTCCACTACTGATATATTCATCCCATTCACTCTAATTGGATCACATGGGAGTCACGCCCTCTATTGGTTTGACTCTGCGGTGGGTCTGAATATGCTCCTTGCTTCTGGTAGATGGAACAGTCTCTGTTGAATTTCCTAATCTTTCTTTTTTAATATAGCGTCTCACAATTTATCCACATGCAGGAATATGTTATTATAGTTAGTAACATAATGGTCAAACAATTCATTCTTCTGCATAGATGCATTTAAATTATTGATCTCCTCTGACAGCTTCTCAATCTGTAGTTCATTGTGTTTGACTATTATTCTCATTAAATCGCATCCAGTGGTGTCAAAAAATTGAATAAGGTCTGAATGAAAATCAGACCCTTTGACTACTCCATTGGGAAATTTCCACATGCAGAGACCTTTGGGCACAGTCTGGGCTTCAATACATTTATATAAATATGTGTTCTCGAGTTGCAGTTTTTTAAAATCACTTAGTTTCTTATTAAACAAGTTCAATTGCTCACATAATGACCCATTACGAATGTAGCTCATTTCCTTATAAACTGTCATTATTGTGAAAGTCAAACCTTTTCGTCTTCCATGTCTGAAAATCCATTAGTGAGTTGAGTAAATGCTCTTCATTGTTAACAGTCTGTTGAATTAAAAGCCACCCCAAACTTGACAACAATGGGGATAAACCCCTTCACCACTACCATGATTACAACTCACATCACCGATATGGCTGAACTGCTGAATTAAAAATGTCAGGTTTCCTATAGGTTTGTGTAAATCTTGACTGTACAAGGAGCTGCCAGTAGCTGTAGCACCTGCAGACATCACAACTAAGAATAAACCAAATATACAACTATGACCAACCAAATAATTTACAAAAATGGTACTGCAGCCACTAATGACAAACTCTAATAAACTTTATTAAGAATTAAGCACTTTAAAAACTCTACCAGTGCTGGTCTTTCATTTAGGACCCCCTTATTTCTTTTCCTTTGATTATACTCTATCAGTCCTTGATAGGGAAGGCAAATATTACTTTCCCCCCTCTAGTTATTTGCTCCCAATACCTTGGTTCCTTTGCCAGTTTTCTCCAATAAATTCCAGCCCCCTCTTGCCTATTGTCTGTATCCCTAATTGCAGTCATCCCTATTGGCAGAATCTCCTTGCTCCACTCCTGTGTTAGCTTAGTCCTTTCTGCTACTTTATGAATATAATATTCTGTATGATTATTGTTATTCTCCTTAAAGATCTGCATCAAAAATCCCAGTTTCTCCTTGTTTTTTTGAGCTTCCCCTGTTTCATCATCATCCCTTTCCACTTTGAATTTTAGGTTTCTGCTTGTGCTATGTATAGGAGCCTTAACTGTGTAGCTCTGAAATAGCCCTTCAAATCAGGTAATCCCAATCTGCCTTGTTCTATTGGGAGAATCAGGATACTGGATGGAAATAATTTTAATAAAGAATACATAAGTATTAAGCGCTTTCGTCTCCACAAATGTGAGACTTCATCAGAATACATAGTTACACTCAATGACCTTGTTTAAATATCTTGCCAAGCAATGCAATTGGTTAACAATGCAAATCACCTGCCCACTTTTCTCTTACTATTAATGACATAAAAAAATTCCTTAAAGGGAATAAACATAGAATAAAAGATGTTATGTTGTGCACACATTAAAATTCACAAAATAAGCTATATGTATGGAATGTACTTACAAAAAAGTTAGAATAAAAAACAAGGACCAAAGAGGAAAATGATAAGGGGACTAACCCCTGTGGGCACTGTAGGCAGTGCACATGCATCAACAAGGTGACACATTTGACGTTGGGGAACGTTATGAAAACCAATATTAGGTTTGAAACTTGGAACTGTGGCACTAAATGGGTGATATACCTTGCTATATGTGTTAAGTGTGCAAGTTATTATGTGGGCAAGACGGAACGGACAATGAGGAGTAGAATTTACGAACATCCATATGACATAAGCAACAAAAAGGAGAGCAATGCCCTATATAAACACTCCTTAGTGTGTGAGGGGGTGTAATAAATTTGTTTTTAGCATTTTGGATTTTGTTGTTATGGATCAGAAAGGGGGCAATTGGAAGAATGCTTTGCTTTGTTGAAGAATGAGATGCAGTGGCAATTGAAATTGGCTGCTAACTTTCCCCCAGGTCTGAATGATATTTCTATATCTCCTGTATTGTAGGAGAAAGCTGAGAAATGTTAGAGACAAAAAACAAATTTTAAATGTTTTGTAACCATATTCCATATATATATATATATATATATATATATATATATATATTATGGAACAACTAGTCACCACTCCCACAAGAGGGGAAAACATATTAGACCTGATCATTACCAACATGGGGACTCTATGCTCCATACCAGAAGTGTATCCCTCATTGGTAAGATCAGACCATTAATTAATTTCACTGGATATCTACATCCCGACCCCACCCCCAGCCCAGAAAACCACAGTGAAAAACTTCTCAAAAGCGAACTTCACACTTCTCAAAACCGAAGTGGAATCCTTCAAGGCCCCAAGGCCAGTGGAAACTACGGCCCAAACTGCAGAATCCTATATAAACGCATTCTATGGACATCTCCAGGAATGCATGGATCATGCTATCCCAAACAAAATCAAGACCCAATCATCCAAAGGCAGGCGTCCAGTCTGGTGGACCCCAGCCATAAATAAACTGTACAACAGAAGGAGGAAGCTACTACATGATAGAGCAAAATCCCTAAAAGGGAAGGCATCTCTGATCAGTACTAGCAAAAAATTACGATCCCTCATAAAATCCTCCAAGGCCAGCTTTGAGAGAAAAATTGCACAGGACACTAAAGACAATCATAAGGCTTTTTTCAGTTATGTTATGGAACCTGGGATGCAACTCCCAGACTTGTTCTGAGTTGATTCTAAGTGACAAAATATACACTGAACCCACAGACATCGCCAATATCCTGGCAGACAGGTTCAGTGCAAACTTCTCCACCCCCTCCCCCCCAAAAGAGCAAGCATTTATCCCAGCAGAGTGCAGCCTCCCAAACATCTCTGATGCTCAGGTGAAGGCCGCCCTCTCCAAAGCAAAAAACACTGCTTCCATGGGACCAGATGGCGTTTCGGGTTGCGTCCTACATGAACTCCAAGAAGAACTAATCCCTCAAGTAAAACTGCTGTACAATCTCAGCCTCACTACAGGATATGTGCACAAAGAATGGCATACAGCAACAGTGGTCCCACTCCACAAAGGTGGCGCCTCAGCGGACCCTGGAAACTATCGCCCCATAAGCCTGACTAGCCTAGTCTGCAAGGCTATGGAGAGGATCATCATGGAACTCATAAACAAAGACATTGGGGACCTACAGACACTAGATCCTACCCAATTTGTCTTTGTCAAGGGCAGATCCTGCCTTTTGAACCTGGTCGACTTAATTAAAACAGTCACCAAGGCCATAGATGAAGGGAAGGTAGTCCACACAGCCTGTCTGGTCCTCGCAAAGGCATTTGACACAATACTCCACTCGGGCATCATAGATAAGCTATCCAGCCTAAATATAAATCCCTATGTCACAAGATGGGTCGCAAACTGGCTCAAAGACAGAACCCACTGAGTCAGAGTTGCTGGAGCCATGTCAGACTCGAAACCGGTCACAAGTGGTGTCCCACAAGGTTCTGTCCTGGGACCTCTCTTGTTCGGTATTTACTTTTCTGAGGTACAGGCCAACGTGGGAGGACTATGGCTCACCAAGTTCGCAGAGGACTGCAAACTGGGCGCCATAATCGACTCTCCAGCTGACACAAACATCCTTCAAAAAGGTCTTGCAGAGATGGATAACTGGTGCCAGAGCCATGGTCTAAAGCTAAATGCCAAAAAGTGTATAGTCATACCCTTTGGCAAAAACAATGTGCCCACAAATTACCACATAGGTAGTAACCCATTAAGTACAGAGAAAGTAATTAGGGATCTGGGGACCCAAGTTGATAGCAATCTCTCCTTTGACAGCCACATTGCCAAAGTGGTTAGAAAGACCTTCTACATAGCCCACCTCATCATGAAAGGATTCACATCTAGATCAAGAGAGGTAATCGCGCCCCTTTATTCATCACTCATCAGGCCCATCATAGAATACAATGCCCCCTTTGGGATGTACCTTACCCGACACTGCAGCAATTAGAAAGACCCCAAAAGTACCTCACCAGGAGGATCAAGGGACTCAAAAAGATGCCATATGCTGCTCTGTTAAAAAAACTCCAGCTCTACTCAGTTGCATACCGCCTACTTCGAGGCGATCTATGCCTGACATATAAAGCTATGTCCAACCCAGAATTAATGGACATGCTCCTCCTCAGTAAATCTAAATCCCTTAGAGCCACGCACTCGAGGGACTTGAACCTCAGCACAGAAATAAATAGAACATGCTGGAGGGACAGATTCATAACCCAGAGGCTCCCTTCACTCTGGAATAGAATTCCAATTCATGTTAGGCAGAGCACCTCACTGACTCTCTTCAAGAAGAATCTTGATGAGTGGATGGGGGATCGTAGGTTTGTCCCGGGGATTACTTCCATGTCTCTATTAGACAGAGGCACAGTAAACTAAACTTTAAAAAGGGCACAGTATACTCAAATCAAGGGGTGGCATAAGCCAAACACAATCAGGCTAGGTTGCCCCAGGGGCAGATAGCCTAGTATGAAACTATGAACCTATATATATATATATATATATATATATATATATATATATATATATATATATATATATAGCTTATTTTGTGAATTTTAATGTGTACACAACATAACATCTTTTATTCTATGTTTATTCCCTTTAAGGATTTTTTTATGTCGTTAATAGAAAGTGAAAAGTTGGCAGGTGATTTGTATCATTAACCAATTGCATTGCTTGGCAAGATATTTAAACAAGGTCATTGAGTGTAACTGTGTATTCTGATGAAGTCTCGTTTTATAGTGACGAATGCGCTTAATACTTGTGTGTTATTTATTAAAATTATTTCCATTCAGTATCATGTTCCAGTATGTTTTATTGGATTGGCTTTATTTCATGCTGGGGCTGATTTTCTTGTGGTCACTATTGGAAGTGTGATGCCCGTGCACTGGCACAGTAATCAAGGAGCCTCAATCCTCACCACTAGCACCAGTGAAGGACGTGCACATTGGGAAGGATGACAAGTGCACACACAGTAAAGTACAATTTCCCTTAAGAGCACACAGAGACCACAGTCAGTCTGGGACTGGTTTCTCCCTCTCTCTCCAGTTCCCCAATAAGACTCTCCACTGACACAGCTATAGGATTCAGATCTCAGCCTAGTAGTCAAGCCAAATCCTCCACCACCCCCTCTTTTCAACCAGTGCTTCGTGTCCCTGCCCAAGTAGCTGACACACACACACACACACACACACTTTGAGATTTGATTTATATACAAACACACAAACTCGCCTGGGGAAGGTTGTCGCAGGTTCTCCAGCTATGCCCCCTTCTTGCCCAGACTATAAGGTAGAAATCACTGCCACCAACCACTACTTATCAGCTACTAATAAGGCCTTCCCCATGGGTGACCATTTGCAGTGTGTAATATTACTGTTATTCAAATAGTAAGTGTGACCCAGGGCTATGGCTATTCTGGAGTGGCTTGGTACAACATCACTAAATACATGCAGGTACTCTAGAGCTTAAATTATCTCTACACAAAACAACCACAGTTAAAAAGTTTAAAATATTTAATAATAAATAAAAAACACAAGACAATACTCATCAATTCAACACAATGACAATAAAGAGTTCAGAAATCACAGGAAAATGCTTTAAAATAATTCTGTAGGATAGTCTGACATAAATATAGAAAACAGCTAGACTAATCTGGCTATATTCTATCTCTAAGAGAAATACTAAGTTCTAAATTACTTTACTTACACAGCAAAGCAAGTTCCTGGTGAGTTGTTGTCAGATCTAGATTAAGATGCACAACACTCAATCTTTCTCTATGAAAAAGTCTTAAATTGATGATACACAGTACTGCTGACTCATTTCACGTTACATAATTTTTATCACTCACTTCTCCTTTAGTTCCCAGGCTAACAGAAACTCAAAATTTACATTACTTTGTAAGCTGCACGTGGCCAGAAAGCCACAGCAATAAAAGACGCTTTCACATGTAAAAGCTAGTCAATATCGCTGTCTTAAAGAATAGAAATAATTTGCTAGCCCAGACATCCTGTCTCCGAGCTTGAGATCAAACACAGTGGTAATTCTTTAACAGCTTTCTTCCAGCAGGGTGCACTATGGTTACATTTTTGAAGTTCAGTGTATAACACAATTTTTTTTTACATTTTGTTTTCTTATATTTGTAAAAACAAGCCTGTGGATTCTATTCATATTTACAATGACATATAATTATCTACAAAATTCTTTCTATCTAGGCTGGCAGCCTTCATAGGAAGAATCAGCTTATCCCACTTTACTTTTGCCATCTTCTCCTTCCAGATAAAATCCTTCAGCTCTTTATTAATTGCTTTCCACGACATCTCCTCTGGTTGATAAAAATATGCCTGACCTGTGTATATGATTAAAGGGACTAAAACATTTTAACTGCTTGATTTTTACTATCCATATCCATATAACAGAGCTTCTATTTTCTCAGGTTTTTTTATTATCTTTTGTTTAGATTCTTCCCACATATCCTTAGCTGTCACACCAGAATTGTTATAATCTATACTTCTAAATAGTTCATTTTATCATGTTCCCATAAATTTGGATATTGCTGAAGCATTTTATCGGTGGGTACATAGTTTACTGCTATTGCCTTTGTTTTACTTTCATTAATTTTGTGTCCCAAAAAAAGATTTGAAACTGTCTCAAAATGTTCACACCACTGTAATGTCTCTTTCTGGTTTTGTCAGGTATAAAATAAGATCATCTGCAAATAAAGCCAGCTTTTCCTGACTGCCATAGCAATTATATCCTTGAATTTCTAAGTCCCTTATTTTCTTTGCCAGTGGTTCTAAATGCAATGCAAATAACAAAGGTGAAAGAGGACACCCCTCCCTGGTTCCTCTGCTCAAGCAGAAATTTTCAGGGAGGACCCCAGCCACTTTAATGTTTGCCTATTATTCCTCATATATCCTCCTAATCAACCTTATAATGTTTTCAGGAAATGCAAATGCTTCCATTACCCTGCTCATAAGTCCCAACTTACTCTGTCAAATGCTTTGCCTGCAACAAGAGTAACTAATGACCTAATGCTTAGAATTTACTTCTGTTCTGCTTTTTCTTACTTGTGTATACTTATTCCTTTTGAATTCTTTGTTAATCTTCATGATAACTCCTTTGTAATGTCAGCTGTGTAATTGTAACTGTTTAGTTAATATTCTGTAACTCCTTTGTAATCTCAGCTCTATAATTTTAACTGTTTAATTGATTCATTTTTGTATTGCAGAGCTTTTCTCCCCAGGCCACCACTGAAAATAGGTTATTTTGCCCCAGTGGACTTTCCTGGTAAACAAAAAGCAAATAAATAAATAAAAAATAAATAAGACCCACCAACAAAGATGGTATTTTCCTGCATTCTGTTTCCCTCTGGATCATCAGTGTTAGATGTTTGCCTCCCCTCCACCAAACCACATTGATCTGGATCTAACAATTTTGGCATTACTTTTGCCATTCTTTTAGACATTATAGACACAAACAGTTTATAATCATGGTTCAGTATTGAAATGGGCCTGTATGAAGCTTGATCTGATGGATCTTTTCCCTCTTTAGGTATTATAGCTACCAGTGCTTTCTTCCGGGATGTTGGCACTTCTCCTTCTCTTAAAATACTGTTAAACAAAACCTTCCAGATCTTTATCAGTTTTTCCCTCCTGGCTTCCAAGCTTCCACAGACATACCATCTATTCCTGAGTACTTTCCTGTATATTGGTTATACATCACAATTTTTATCTCATCTCCTTCTATCCTAAACATCAGTAATTGAGCCTCATCTACCTCAACATCAAACTGTATATAACTGTTAATGGAGGGGCACATCAATGGATATATTGATATTGACTGTGCTGTTATTTGATTATTATTTTGAATTTGCAGCATTGTTGAGAGTTGTATGAACCAAGTTGGAATATTTAAAGTGGCTAGTATTTGTTTGAGAACTTGGACTATATTACTGTGGTCATTACTTTTATCCCAATCAGACATCTGAAGAATATACAGTCAACAGAGTGGATATAATTGCTGTATGAGGGACAGGCCATGTGTGGATGAAAATAATTGACCTTTTTGTCATTTCCTTAGTTAAACAGTCATTTATTTGGCTTTGAGAGCTAGTGTACATTTGTATGCAGTAAGCTGGAAGTTGGACCACTTTACTGTGGCTACTGTGTTTGTATGAAACAATCATGAAATACATCAATATGGCCATATTATTATTGTTATTATTATAATACTATGGTCAGACATCTGAGGTATACAGTCAATGGTGTCTTAATTTGTCATATATGGAGGCTAGCTGTGGATAAAAATAATTGATTCAGTGGTCATTATTCAGTTAAATGGTCATTAATCTGCCTTAACAGGACTAATGTATATTTGTGTAAACCAAGTTGGAATCTTTGCCACAGCTATTTTGTCTCTCTCAGTCAGACATCTGTGATGTACACAGTAAATTGAGTGGTTGTAATTAATGGCTACAGAGGCTGTCGGTGGGTAAAAGTGGCCTACCCTGCTGCTGTTTGATCACTTTTAAACAGTCACTGATCTGATGTGGCAGGAACAGTGTCACACAGTGTATTGTATTTGCTAAAATTGGTTGGTTTATGGTTATTTGTGTGTTAGTGGGTTGAAGTTGGAATGTTGCGGTGTATTTAAGAGCAACACATTTGCCGTGATTTCTTTAACTTTTCTGCACAGACAGACCTCAGCATTGTTCACATTATGTGGCTATCTTTGGAGGTCCAGTGATGTAGTGAGTAGCATTACCATCCCATGGTGTTTGGCTCTCTGAGAGTTCTTAGCTGCTGTTCCTTTTGTGTGGAAATCTGCATGTCCTCCCTGTCTCTGTGTGGATATCATCTATTGTATCTTTGGGCATGTACAATATGGCAGGCAGACACATAACTATTTGGATAGCACTGAAAATCTTAGTATTTATTTTTCAAAAAGTAAGGGAGAAAGTGCATCTAGACCCTTAGAGGTTTTGGGGGCCTAGTGCCATCCATACCCAGCTGTATAAGGGCATTTTTAACATCCTAGAAGGCTATCCCTATGTTTAGCATCTATCCTGGCCCTCAGCTAGTTTAAAAAATAGCTTTGGTCAATACTATGAACAGAAGATTGCTGCAGCTTATATGGATGCTGACAGCATTGTGGCTATTATGTCTTTAACTTTCTCTGCAGTCATACCTCAGAAGTTTGTAGAAGGTATATGAGTTTGCAGAGAAGTAGCTAGGTCATTTGAAGCCCAGGACAAGACCCTCATTTGGACCCCTCCCCCCACAGAGCAAAAAAAAAATGCCTTGACAACAACTTTTCACAAAAACACAAATGGATCAAGAATGCTCAAAAGCATGTCTAAACAGGAAGATTTATTGAAAGTTGAATGCATTTTCAGAGTTAATCATTTAACTGTCATGTGATGCATAACCAAACACAACAGCTTTGGCAATTTAAATAAACTATACAGATATTAAAAAGAAAGCACAATTCAGCAGAATCCATGTCTCTCTGCAGGTACAGTCAAAATACCAACAGCAGCATAACAAATTATACTATTGGCAGCTTGGTAAATATGAACTGCAACACAGAAAAGCATGAACTAACCGTAGCTGTGTCACAATCAGAAAAGTCATAACCCAAGGGAGAAGCAGCTAAAAGATACATCCTGAACTTTCAATAGATTTTATATATGTATGTATGTATACTGCACAAAAAAGTTTAGTTGTGCATTGCAGCACCATTTGTACTTGACATTTACTTCATATTGACAGTTCCTGGTTACACAATGTTTCAATAGTCAGTGCTAGTTCAGTGAACAATGGATCATCTACAAAGTAATGTGTGGTTTATTGTCTGCTAACAGCATGCTCCAGTGGCATAATTAGATACTAGACACTTAAACTGAGTATGTTTACCATTTAGCAACAGGAGCGTGCTCTGCTAGACAATATATGCTACACCCCCAAGTGCCTTATTTCAGTTATAAAATGACCCCCAAACATAACAAATAAAGATAAATAGATAAATCGAAAATATAAGCAAGTGAGCAACAGAAGAAAACAAAGATTGGCAAAAAGAAAGAAAAAATAGTCCCTTGTTTAAATTGCTTCTGACAGTATGAGTCATACTGGGTTTATCTTGTATGCACAAGGTTTGATTCTAAACTTAGGGATGGGAAATATAGCTAGGCTTAAAATGGTCCACAAGGACAGATATCCTAGTACTAACATATGAAGTTAGACATACAATTCATTTGTTATTGCACAGAACAAACCATGATAGGTATATATCCAATCTATATGCTAGTCATCAATAAAGGAAGCGTCTGAGCTAAAATTAGCTTAACTTTAAAAACAAACTTTTTATAAAACCCAGTCGTAGTTCTAAATATCAAATTCAATTGTATACAGCTTTACATATTTACCTATCCTATTTTATGATACTTTTCAGCTGCTTAAACACCAAAGGAAGAAGAGATATCTCCAAAGCCCTACACCAATCTTTGGTTCAGCTATACAGTATAATACTGTGGTCATCATGATTTGTAATTCTGCAAATTTGCAGTAATCGTGATTATTTCAAGGTACTCTAATGGAGACCTCAAGAACCCTATTAAGTATGTAGAGTACAGCGAGACCTCATTTTTGATTGGACAAAGCCATTTTGTATTGATTTTTCTACTTATTCGCCTAGGCAACAAATAGACTTTGAGTATTATGTAACCTGTACTGAATACTTAGCCCTGGCTCATGACCATACCTCTCAAGTGTCCAGATTATTGCAGAATGTCCAGAGTTTTCACCTCACAAAATTTGTAGTTTTCTGGCAAATCAGTGAGGAATGAACATGTTAAATAATGACATATATTTGTGTTTCGGACTTAATTTCCTTTGGAAAATGCACACTAATACAAATCCTGTTATTCTAGCAAATAAGTTTAAAGTTTGTAACAGCAATATTTAAAAACCTGTCCCTATACTGGGCCTTTGACCGCCATTATTTTAGCCTTTGTCCAGATTGCTTGTGTTAAGAGGTTGAGAGGTATGCCACCCCCGACATTGCTTTCATGAAAAACAGAGACCTTGGTCATTGAAAAAAGTAACATATGTCTTGAAGAGATTTGTAATATAAATTTGGAGGGTGTGGGGGGCTCTTCCCCATATTGGGGTGGCAGAGGAGACTGCTCCCCTGCAAAAACATTTACATTTTAGTGAGCTTGATCTTCCAGTAGTCATAGTGGAAGAGGACTTACTATAGCCTTATTTTAAGATCAAGGATAATGTACATTAAAATTGCTTGGCTTTGCTGCACTGCTGCCCATCAAGCAGAGTAGCTCCATTGTTTGCTTTCTTTCTCTAAATGTCCAGGATCCCTTCAATAATCTATCCACGTATGCATAAGCAATTCAGTGACAATAAAGACTTTCGGCTTTTCCCGGTTAGGGGTCACCACAGCGGAACTCCGGTCTGCTCATGGTTGGCAGTGGATTTTTATGGTGCCGAGTTGCCAGTCCGATGCCCAACCTTCAACGAAGGCATGCCCATTCACGCTCACACCTACCTGCATGTCATTAACGTCACTTGACTGCAGGGAGGACATGTAAACTCCACACAGAAGGCGCTCCAGCCGAGAATCGAATAGGAGAACCTCTTGCTGTGAGGCGACAACGCTAACCGCTGCACCACCGCGGCAAGCAATTCAGTGACACTAAAATGAAATATTTTTCAAAAAGATTCCTTCAGTAGTTTGTCCATGTGTGCACAAGCACTTGACTAACTCCAAAATGAAATATTTCAAGTGACCCATTCAGTAAAATGTCAAATATACACAAGTACCAAAATGAAACCGTTCCCGAAGCAGCCCCTTCAGTAGTCTCTGTCCATGTATGCACAAGCACTAAAATGACAACTAAATGAAACATTTCCTCAAGTGACCCTTTCAATAGTCTGTCTATGTATGCACAAATGCTGAAATGAAATATTTCCCCAAGTGATCCCTTCAGTAGTCTTGTCTGTCCATGTATGTACAAGCACTCAAATGACATCAAAATTAAAACTTTCCACAAGCAAACCCCATCAGTAACCTGCCCAAGTATGTATGCACAAACACCAAAATTAAACATTTCCCCAAGCAACCCCTAAAGTAGTGATTTTGATACCCAAAACAGGATATCCCTCAACTCGCTGTGGGTGCCAAAGATATAACTAAAGAGACTGCTTTTATTGCACTGCAGTAATGCCCCTCTACCTGCTCAGCCAAACCCAGGTCTTTTGTGGGTGTTGCCCAAGCAAGATGACATAGGTGTGTCCGGAGGCTCACAGGAGTGTCTGAGGCATCCAGTTAGGATATATGTGTTGCAATTTCCTTAAAAGAAAAAAAGATATTTAATTAAAAATATATATTTACATCTTCGAATTGCGCCCTTGACAAGACAGCACCAGAGGATTGCCCCTTTCACTGCACCCTAGTTATGCTACATAATTTGTCTAGAGGAAGTGTACTGTCTAGGAGCAATAAGTCAGGACACATCATTCTCATCATAATTTATTTTATTTTGTCTGCACTCAAGCATCAGACAAATATAGAAATGTATATCTTTTGGTGATACTAAGGAGGCATGTTGTGTATATCCATCTAATAGCATCAAGTTAAAATATGTTACTGTGGCCATTTGTTTCTTCACTGTGGACTCAGTCTGACATCAGAAGAGTATACAGAAGATGGGTTCTTTTGGGGTTACAGGTGATGAAGAATGATGCGTTTATGTATGACAGCAACAATTTGAAATATATGACTATAATTATTTGTTTTTTCATTTTCATCACAATTTAACACCAGAGGTGTGTGAAGTAGGTAACTATCTTTCTTATGGGGATTCAAGGAGGCAGGAACTATTCCAGATAGTGATTTATGTATCCTTATATGCATCAGTCTTCTTACTTGTTGAGAAATACTGTTTTTGTCAGCTTTAAACATTAAGCCTTGGCCACAACTTATTTTTTTTTCCTTTAAAGGAAATGCACCTGACTATCTTCCTTGGTCATGATATTTGTTCAGGTCATCACTGGATCAAAAGTTTTGAAAAAAGCCTTAAAATGTACCTCACCATGGCTCCTGGGAGCCCCACTGGCCTACAAAGCCCCAGCGTAATTCAGTCACTTCATTACAGTCTTGTCCAGGCAGTGTGTTGAAGGTGGAAGAAAAAACTGAAGAATAAGACAACATGTAAAAACAAAGAAAGAAGTAATCCAGATGGTGTGATGTGGCATGCAGGATGGGAAAAAAGCCTGGAGGCCAAACGATAAAAATGAAAGTTATGTACTCATCATAACAATTGATCCATGTTGTCTGTCTCCGTGTGGTTTGACCTGTGGGACTTTTGATCTGATTCAGATGTGATATAAGCCAATTCCAAAGTGTTTAGTCCAGTTGGCTCCATCTCCCTTGCCCAAAACTCCCCACTCCTGGTTCTAATCTTCAGACTGAGTTTGACCCATAAATGCCTTCCAAAAAACACATAATTCTGGAAAATACATTAAAGAATAAATTCTTAACCACGGTTGATTCAGGACACCAGAAATAAGGAACAAATGACCTCCAATGTCCGGTCAAGTACATAACTTTCGTATTCAAGGTTGTCTGCTTCATCTGGATTCAACTTGTGGGACAGAGTCTTAATGACTCGAAAAATTCCTTGGGTGGAACTAAGGAAGGATATTTCACAACACAGTGGAGCCAAAGGAAGCTTTGGATCTAGACTGGGTGTCCAACTTGTAACATGACACAAAAGTGTGGTGACCTAGCCAAGTAGAAGCTGCAAAACCTTTGTCGACTGAAAAGAAAGCTGCAGAAGTAGCCATGGCTGCTGCTGAATGACTCTTAGGCTTATGTGGAAGAGTCTTGCCTTACAAAGACTATGTAAACAAAATACTATCTGAAAGATACTTGGATAAAGTCACTTTAGACACAGGTGAGCCCAGCCTGGATTTTGAAAAGCAGATAAATAACTGACTTCTTGATTTTCTATAAGTTTCAGTACGGTCCAAATAGAATCTCAATTGCCTATGTACATCCAAACAATGTAAAAGGTGTTCGCCTTTATTGGAGAAATTACAAAAGAAGACAGGAAGATGAATAGAACTGTTAGTTATTTTCAGAAGCTACTTTAGGCAGAAAAGAAGGGTTCGTACAAAGAGAAGTCCTGTCTTTATGAAGCACCAAGTAAGAAGGTGAAGAATCCAGAGCTTGCAATTCTGAAACCCTGCTTGTGCTATTAATCAGTATCAAAAACATAGTTTTCCAAGATAATAGCTTCAAGTCAGAAGTAGCTGAAGGTTCAAATGGAAGGTCTGCAAGTACTTGCAAGAGAAAGGGTAAATCCCAGGGAGTGACTGGATCCTGTATTGGAGGACATATCAAAAAGGTACTCTTCAAGAATGCTTTGGAAATCTTGAGGGAAGCCAGAGGTGAGTTATTCTTGCCAAAATGAAAATTAGAAATAGCCACCAATTGTACTTAATTGTAGAAAAACTGGAACCTGACTGAAGTAACTCAATGAGAAAATTGAAAACAAATTCCAGAGGAGTAGAAACAGAATCCACACCACTAGATTTTGCCCACATAACAAACCTCCATTTACTGGAATACACCTGCCTAGTATAGATTGCTTTTGAGATGGACATTATACGAACAATAGCCTGTGAAAGCTTGGGATTTCTGGCCATTGAGGGAACTGGAGAAACCATGTGGTTAACTTGAGGGACTGAAGGTTGGGAGGATCCAGAACTGTTGGATGAGAAATGAGATCTGGAATGGGTTTCGGTACCCAAGGTGTTACATTGGAAGACACCAAAGGAAGTGGAAGCACACCTGATGAGGCCAAAACGGGGCTATGAGGATCACTGTAGCTCTGCAATGGGCTGCTTCCTTAAACTTTATCATCAAGTGAACTGGGAGTTAAATGTAAAGAAGCCCTGGGAGCCAAGCAAGCATCAGAGTGTCCCTGGGTGAGTGTCCCAGAAGGGAATGATGGAGTAATAGCTGCTGCACTTGTTGTTGGATTGGAAGGCAAATAGGTTGCAACGCAGAGTGCCCCAACACACGAACAATCTGAGCTGCAACCTTCAGATTTAGGGACTACTCAGCAGGCAACAGAATGCTACTGCTGAAGTTGTCATCCAGAAAGTTGGATTTCTCTAGGCTGTCTATTGCTACCAGAAACCACTGAGAAGAGATTGCCTTTTCAGAAATCCTCATGGCCTCCTGACAAAGAGAATAAGAATGTGTTCCTCCCATTTGTTGAGATACCAGACAACCGACACATTGTCCATGTGTACCACAGTTAAACCCCTGGGAAGGGCATCCTGAAAGACCTGCAATGCAAGGAGGACTGCTCTAATCTCCAGAATATTAATGTAAATGTGAGCCTCTGCAGATGACCAGGAACACTGAACTGTCCTTCTTTCAAAATACCTAGCTACCTAAAAGCGACACAGTACTACCAAAAGATGATAGAGGATAAGGGAGTAGAAAATTCTCACCACTAGAACACTATGATAAGATCCCAAAACTGGAAAACACTTTGGAGCCAAGATCGAGCTGCTAACTGAAATGGTTGCAAATTGGATCTGGGGATTAGAGTGAGGAGAGGGAAGCTATGGGTAAGGGAGGTGGAGCCATGTGGGCTAAAGACTTTGTAGTTGTCCGGTGTCAGATCAGAATTTGGTACAAAGGCCCATAGGTTGAAGTCAGATGAAGCAGACAACATTGGATCAAAAATTGTCACATTAGGCTAAACTTAATACCTAGTATTAGGAAAACCTTCTAATACCTTTAATGTCTGTCTGAAATTTGCTTGCTTTTTGCAGTTCCATGTTTGCAAATTTATATGCGCATTTCTAAATATACATAGCCTGAAAGGAAAATGAGGGGTGAGTGTAACAAGAAGTAGGACTATGTAGTACTGAATGATTATGGACACTAATGCATGGTCAACGGTAGCTCCCCATGCATATCTGTTCTAGATTTATCGCTGATGATGTTTTTTGCTTGTCATGTGGTTATTTGCATTTAACAGCCTCCTGCAAAACAGATCCTCCCACAGATGAATCAAGCATTGATTAATTTACTTCATTCCACGTTTTCCTTCACTACTCAACTGGTGACCTTTTTTTTTTTTACTGTAACTCTCTCTCTCTCTCTCTCTCTCTCTCCTGGTGATATACTCTGCATTATCACTACCTAAGATTAGATAGGTCTGCGAACAAGTATGGAAGTGTGTTATGTCCATGACTAAAAGCATGTCTAATGTTGCATTGTGGAGGTCTGCTAGTCTGTGGAGGAATATGGCCTAGACACACAGGTAGTAGAAATAAGGAGTGGTATATGTATCTGTAACAAACTCTCTTCTACCGTTAATTAACTTCCACCCAATTTTCATCATGGCCATTTGTGGAGATTTTATGAGGGTCTGCATATTCAAATCAATACAAATAGTCTTTATTTATTGTTAACTTTAATAATTAGCACATAGTTTTAAACCTCTCCGCTGTTAACAAGCTTTTTCCTGTAGTCAAATGTATACGGCTTGATTCCTGCCACTTCCATTTGTCTGTTGTGTGACTCTGGGCAAGTCAAGCTAATCAGATAATGCTCCTGTCTCATCCCTGAAAAGGGACTCGAACAAAAAAAATCCCCTTGTGGAAAGAGTTCTAAACTCTATTACTTTCTTTTGGAGTATAGGTTTACCTAGAAGGTGGAGAAGCACACAATACTCCATATCCATTGTCTGCTTGAACTGGCAGTTATTGCCATGACAAAATATGTGGGGCGGCCATCTTTCTATCATCCATTTAGTGACCACTCTGGGAGTTGGCATAATGCTTAAGGTGTTTACCTCACAGACAAAAAGTACAGAGTTTGATTCTCATCTTTTGTCGCTGTCTGGTTATTGGCTTGGCTTTTAATACTCTGCAGACTGATTGCTTATTACTTGTGTTTTAATTTTTCAAAATAATTAAGGAACTTCCTTGCACTATACTTTTGAGAGGTTTACACACCATGTCAAATATGAGTTTTATTTGTAAAAGCTGGACTGCACAGACTAAACTAGGATTTCTTTCTATCCGTATTATTATTTCGGTCTTTGTTATGCTAATTAACCTTGTGACACAGCTCTACAGCAAGCACTTTCAGTTTATTACAAGATACATTAGGGGAGGATACTAGAAATGGCTTTTCAAGAAAATGAAACAACTGTTCAGACTCAAACTCAAAGCATGAAAAGAGACAATAAAACAGCACAGGTCTAGCTCAGCAAAAAGAAATATTGTACCTTTGTAGAAAAAGAAGCAAGGCAGTTAGAAGGCTCAAGACAAGTCCAGTTACGCCATCAGGTAGTGGCATGCAAGATTTATGAACAGTATTAAGTTGTGGAGGGAGGATATAAGTTGACTGGCAGTAGAAGCATCAAAGTAATTTGATACTGTATATGTCAAGAGGAGTTGGAAACCTACTGCAGTGACCTGGGGCAGAGCTAGGGCAGGGCAAAAGAGACAATCACCCTGGGCACTGTCTTGTCGAGGGCACAATTCACTGATGTAAAACTAAAAACATATATTTTTATTAAATCTTTTTTCCCCTTTAAGGGAACTGGAATGTATACATCCTAAAGATGAATGTGAACATGTCTTGATGCACAAACCAAAGGTTGTTTTGGGCCATTAAACATGATCTTTAATGGTACATATTCTATTAAATAACTAAGATAAGCATATACAAAGATTTATTATCATTAATGGTACTAGACCTAGCATCCTGAAAATTTTCTGTTCCGAAAAACAAGAATCTGCTCCTTAGGACCCTCTGATATGATTTCCAAAGGCCAGTGCTTAAGATGTTAATGCTCAGAGGTTGAGAGGAATGGTTGCTTGTCAGCCACAAAAGCATGCCGTCAACCTGCAAACATTGAAAATGGGCTCAGGCACCTAGGCAGGCAGACATTTCCCTGTGGTACATTTGGTTGGGGACACATGGCTAGGTTGGGGACACATGGCTAAGTGACATTCAGCTACAGAGAATTGTAGCTGTTGTAAATTTCCTGTAGGTAAAGAGAAGCACACACTGAATGCCCACGTGCATGGAGGCAGAAGTAGTAATGAGTGTTGTGCTTAGTGTACAGTACATGCTTATGTAACTACAACAGGAAGAAGTGTGCTGCAGCATGGAGGAAGTCTTGCATGCTACTGTAGTCTCATTATGCTCCAGTATGCCTTTTAGGTAATGTTCTCTACAAACTGTGAAGGGAGTAGTGGTACACACACACACACACACACACACACACACACACACACACACACACACACACACACACACACACACACACACACGCGCGCGTACGCATGAGCGCACACACACACACACACACACACACACACACACACACACACACACACACACCAATTATAAAGGCACTGCCCATTGTGCACTGCATTTTACTGCCACTGACATGCCCACTGGCCAGCCTGCTGCTGATGCCTTCCATACTCTCTTCTGTCTCATGTTGCCGTGGGGGCCATGGACATTATTCTTCCCTTGTGAATTTAGTTATTAAAGTTGTTGGCATGGCACCCCATTCTTCTTTTTGTCCACAGAGAATTTGCAGCAGCCATATTTCTCTGCAGCTGAATGTCACATCAGCCATGTGTTCCCAACCAAATGTACCACAGAGAAATGTCACACTGCCTAGGTGCCTGAACCCATTGAAAACATGTAGAAAGGCTCCTGAAAACTAGCTATATCTAACCAAAAATATGGCAACCTAATTAGCCTAGCATTTGAATACCAAATAGCACACTACTCAGAAACACCGGTTTAAAAACTAAAAATTACGAGAAAATAAATGCATATTATCAAAGACACAGTATTAAATATGTAGGTTGTAATGAATGATACTGCAAAAATCTACCTCAGTCATTTATTTCAGCTTCTGAAAAAGCGAGATGCAAAAAATATGCGCCCTCTTTCTTGCAATTATTGGTGCCACCAGTGGGCTTTTCATATAGTCTGGTTTGATATTTGTTAAACCGATTCAAAATCATGTAATTGGGGATTCAGGAAATCCCATAAAGGAGTAGATCAAGCCTAAAAATAGGAACATACCTCCATATGTGAAGGGGTGAATCAAGCCAGAAATAGCCAAGTACCTGCAAAACAGGTATAGTTGAGAGTCCCAGCTATACTACAAATCATAATTTTCAGATTTAGAAGAAGGGGCTTAAGTTTTTAAGGAAGTATAAATTCATCTGTCATACTGGGACTCTGAAGGTAAGATTGGGTGCATATTTCTAAACTGTAAGTCTTTAAGATCTCCCTTCTATTTTAGTATGGTGAAAAATTAAAAAGTCACATAACTTCCACAGACACCGACTGATATTGGGAAAACATCTGTGGACCAAGCATACTAAGATCCTGACAAATAAAAATATGTACCAGCTGCATTAGTAGACATCTAGCATACATTTTTAAACTCTTGCTTGGTAAAGGCAATGCACATCATGCGAGGAATGAGGCAGTGGTAGTCTTAGTCTCAGAGATGACTAATGTCTCTTTTCCTGTCTTAATATTTGTAGGTCTGACTAAAATAATGGAAAAATAGTTACAAACTAGGTCCTGGGATATATGACTGAAGGTCCTAGGATATATGACTGAATATTGTATACAGCATAGGAAGAAGCACAGTTTCATTTAGGGGTCATGATACCAGTCTGGTTTCTGACTGGCACTCAGTTTAGTAATATAGGCAAGAGATGTCCGGCAATTTTATTGACTTAAGAAGGACTTTGACACTGTGGATCATGCATTATTCTTAAAAAGTGGTCTCAGAAAATTTTATCTTTAAACTTTGCTAGCAGTACTGCAGCTACTTATTTGCAATCCCTTTTAGAGTCAAGATTTGTGCTGTGTTGTCAGACACATAGACCGGATTCATAAAAATTGCCATAAAGAGTATATGTGCACACTTTCTAAATTTGAGAACAGACTTACCACAATGCTTGTGCAGTCTATTGACTCAGAAAAAATTGTATTGAGTGTACACAAGGTTTATACTTTGTGGTAACCTTTATGAATCCGGCCTCATGTTTTCTACTAGCTGATGCCCCACAGTAATCAGTTTTGGTTTGCTGCTGTTTGTCAGTATTGTCTGTCTCAGTATAGACCTTTAAATACTTCAAGTCATCCTGTACATTGATGAACTAGTATTTTGTAAATTCTTCACGTATCAAGCAGACATCTAGCAGAAACCGCAACGGATCTTGCACACTGAATAATTTGGGTAGCACCATTTCTAGTTTAGCACATGAGAAAACTAATGTCTGGTATCCACGTCAAGTCTAGCTCAGTCTCACTCTCTGACTGGAGAATAGGTGGCGTAAATGGCTTATCTATTCAAACCCTGTTCAACTTAAACAATTTTGTACTGACTGGACTGATCCTCTTCTTTTCACTGCCATCTTCAGCTCCTCATTGAGAAATTTAACAAACAATCTATACGACATCTATATTCTAAAATACCTCCGAATCAGAATTTATTGGCCAAGTATGCACGTATACAAGGAATTTGACTCCAGCTCACATAGCTAAACCACAGTGGCTATAAGCCCTTATACCCCAACTACAGTAAGGCATGCCGTTTGTTTCTTTGTCTCTAAGTAAAACACTGCTTCTCACCAAAGACTGTTCAGCAAAATGTGCAGATTTCCAAAATGTGCAGATTTCTGCTGTTGTCACCTCAAAAAAAAACATCACTATGCACCTCTGAACAGAGCTGGATGTTTGCCTGTTGGAGACAGTGGGTCTTGCAGTGGCCCAACATTGCTGGACTACCACTGACACTGCGATGCAGGAGCACTGTAAATTTTCAGAATTAACTTTAAGCTTGGCAACTACGCATTTTCTTTGCATGACTCTTATACCCAGGTTGGCTTGTGTTCTGATGTTAGCAATTCAAATAACCTTGCATCTAAAATAATATTGCTATTATTTTCTTCAAAGACAGTGATCTTACAGTTGGATTATGTAACTTTCCTCCGCAGATTTGAGGCTACTTCTGTGACCTCTGCTGTACTTAGCTTTAGGGTGCATGGCTAATCATACTTGGTTTCAGGGTGCATGGATATTCTTCTTATAAAGTTTAACTTACACACCTAATTCTGCACACCTCTTCATTACATTGTTGCATTTTATCCTATTTAAACATGTGCATTACAAATAAGGGTATCATTTTTTATTCATTCTAATGCTCTGAATGTAGTTTATTTTTAGAGCATTTCAGATTATTCATGAAATATGCTACACTTTGGATTTTTAGTTGATGAGATAGTTGGCTTTGGTAGCTGTTACTTCCATTTATCTATATAATAATGTACTTTTAACCTCAATTTAACACTTAACTCTCATGTATTAGAAACAGTTCTTCCATTTCTATTACATGGTATATACAGTACTGTATATACTGCTGCATACATTATATAATGTATTTCTGTCTCATTGCCTAAGATGTGGCTGAAAATGGTCCATTTGGATTAGTCCTTATCCTCTTGTCCAATTAACAAATAAAAATAATGCTCTCTTGAGTACTACCTCGATTTGTAGTGGCTTTTTTTTTTTTAGTCACTGCTTTATCTTGGTTACTTTGTACTACACTTATTGAACTCTGCTTTTGTGCCCTGTGTATTTATTCTGATATTGTTCCATTTAATTAAATATATTGCTCTTATGTACAAAATGCATCTTGCCTTTTATAAAAGTTTGCAGTTTTACTGTTGTATTCGTGTAGGACTTAGATCCTCTAGGTTTACTGTATGTACCCATTTGACAAATTCAGATGCACAGAATATGCTGATGCACTAGGCTGTTACTAGTGAAGTACCATGAAGTGAGCTACCTTACCAGCTCAGTACTAGGTTTCTTGTTTTTGTCATTGTTCAAGCCTGTCTCATTTAGGAATTCCACATAAGAGTGATATTTGCAGGCCTGAGGTGTATTATTTTATGAACGCAGAGTTTTAAGAGAAAAAGCAAAACTTTGCTGTAGCTGTTGTTTAAAGATGGATCTTTCCTCGAGTTGCATCATCCTTTGATTAAAAATGTAAAAGCAAAGGGGTGCAGGGATGCTTGATTTGGAATTTGTTAGCTGCAATCCTCAAAAGGTGTTTAGCTGAGTCATGGCCCCATGGCATAGAGAGACAAAAATAAGCTCTGACTGTGCCCCAGACAACCCATGTTTAACTAGCAGAATGGGTGCTGGAAGGTATGGGGGGATTGGTGTGAGCTTGCCAACACTGTGTCTCGTCCATCCTGGGTGAGGGAGGTTGCATCTAAGATCTCTGCAACAAAAAGCATTAAGAGTCTGGTGAGCTCCTTGTTGCAAGAGGTACACTGCTTGGTTGAGAGGTTGTGCATGTTTGAAGGCTCGCACGTACCTTCAAAGGCAGCTACTTTGGAGCTTGCAAGACTGTCGCAAGGTGGTGGGGATGTTCTTCCTGGCAAAAGTAAGCGTCCTCAGTCTCTACACTGACCCTAGATGTGGGTCAGGTTGAGCCTGGTGGAAGTTATGGCAGGTCTGGAAGACCCTGTAAATGAGGAGAAGAGCTGGTGGCAGCTGATTGTTAGCTGCAGAGAAGTGGGTAGGGACAAAATGTCTGACTGTGTGTATTTATGTTTAGGTTCTTTGGGTAGCGAAGTTGTTGGGTTTGTGCAGACTGCAGTTCATAACAGTGGATTTTTGATTACACAGTATACTCTGTATGGTTTAGCTTTGAAACAGATCTTATTTAAAGTCAGCAACATGACATTATAAAATACTATTAAAAAGCATGTTGTATCTTACATGGTGCAAAGATATGTAACTGGGTTAATATACAAAAGCATGACAGATAAGAAAATTAAGATTCACTGAGCAGCAAGTGATTTCTGACTTTGTCCATATAGATGGGAGATTGACATTTGAAATAGGTGAAAGTGGCTGAGGAGCAATTAAAGTATATGTTGTTGCTTGCATCATTCTGTAAATGCATACTTGCAGGAAGTATGCCCTAATCTGAGGCACTGATTTTATTATGCCAGGTAGATGCATAGAGTCTTTCAACAAGAGAGAGGGGTCAGAACCTCCAATGTCCAGGCATCTTTTTCTAACTGAATTGATTCCTCTACTAGGATTCACTGAACTCACTTTCTGCCCTTTCATTTTCTGTCAACTGTAGTGAACCTAATAGAGACAGAGGCATTATGAGTGTAGACAGTGTTGTGGCAGAGAAACAGATCACAAAAATAGTGTTTAATTTGTTCTACAAACCTTGCTAAATGACACTGAAGGAAATTACCATTTACAGGAATAAAGGGACAGTATTTAAAAGATGGAGGTTAAAGTTTCAGGCAGACATGAAGAATTATTTTCAGGTGGAATGTAGTGAGTGCGAAGAAAAGCCTTCGTGACGTGAGGCAGCACATTTCAAAACACTGTTAGCAGATAAGCAGGAATAAAGCAATTCTAGTGAGGGTAGGAGGTTGTAGGTATTCTGTTTCTAAAGCCAAACTGACAGCTTCTCATGCAAAAATGGAAAGTGACAAATTTGTAGGTCAAGAGGTCCTTATCTACTGCAAAAGTCAATGTTTATGTGTGCAAACACATGACTGCATTCTGTCAGTTATTTTTTCTTTCTGTAGCTTATCTCCAGATAAGCAGACTGCTTGTCAGACAAGTTTGCATTCATAGCTCATTTCATGTATGACCTTTATTTACCTTTCCTTAACTTTGAGCACATGTTTAGGTTCTGTGGCATATTGCTCACAGACCCTGGCTGCTATATATATTTGCTGCCCCTGTATCTGTCTTTCTCTCTGCTTCTGTCACATGTTCTTCATTCTCTGCCATAAATCCTAAATCCCTTTTAAATTATCCCCCAAGATTTGAATTAAAGGCAAGTTTTGTTCCTGCTTTGGAGAGTGCTTAGTCTATATACTTAACACAAAAATATTTAGTACATTTTTTTTTCTAAAAACATTAAATGTAAGAAAATATGGAAAGGTAGTAGTCCAGCATAATTGCTGTTATTTTCTTAATTATCAGATTATTGTAATTACATATTTCTTTTTCTCCTTTAGTTCCCTGTCCACTCCACCATATTTCCCGGCACTCTAGATTCCATATCATGTAACAGAACTAGGGTAAAACCTTAGTCTCCCACACAAAGTAGAACAAAACAACAATTGTACTTGTGACATCATATTTTGTCCATTTTTATGTACATGAATGAATGATGTATGGGGGAACATGCCATTAGAATTCATATTTTACTATTTGGTATTCAAAAATAATTAGAAATGTGTTCAGTGAGCACCCCAAACTATAACAAGTTTTTGCTTCCTTAATTTAATTTTGTATTGGCTAAAAAGAGGATTGAGACACATGGACCTTTTTCAGAATCAGATAATGTATTTGTATAAGTGCACTTTGGCCTTCTTCTGTGTTGTTTTCTCTATACTGATGTACAACACATGCCATGGGACTTGCTTTCTCATGCGTGTACAGTAAGTACATCAATGCATTGCAGGAGAAGCGACAGAGAAAACAAATCTGTGTTGTTTTTTTTTTTTAACAGTTAGTGAAGTATGTTTCTGTTTGTTTAGTTTTGAAGAAATTACCTGATTTGTCTTGTATTTTACTCTGTCCCTCAGTATATGCCAATAGAAAGTCTGGCCTTTCAATGATACTCCAGCAGCCGGACTTTTTCTATTGGTATATGCTCGATTTAAAATGGACATGCTGGTTGGACTGTCCAGTCAGCATGCTCGCTTTTGAATAGTAAGGAATCATTATTGTATAATTTATATTTTATTTCATTTGTTTACTTTGGCAGTGCAATGATCAAAACAGACCATTTGCAGGCATAGCCCTGGTGAAGAAGTTCGCAAAAATAAATAAATCAGAATTAATTCACAAACCTGGAGTAATCATAGATGGTACAGAGTCCAGGAGACGATGGAAACAATCAGGTATAATTAACAGGGGAGTAAAATGAATGTGAATCAATTTTAGTAGTAAATATTGGAGGTAAGCAGCAGGTGAGAAAAGAGGGTGGAAGTAGAAGTGATGTAGGTGAGGGAGGAGTTAGGTGATGCGTCTAGTGGAAAGGCACTTGCAGTCAGATTTATGATGGAGGTATGTTTTGAGTTGCTCTCTGAAAGTGGGGAAAGAGAAGAATTATTTTAGGTGAGGTGGGATGTATTACCAGAGTTTGGGTGCAAGAATGGAGAAGGAGTGGTTAGTACAGAGCAGCTTAATTTGAGGGGTTCTGGTGTGACTGAGATAATTGGGAGAAGTTGCACATATTGGTAGTGGTTTTATTATGGAGTTTGGAAGCAAGAGTCAAGAAGGCACCTAGCTGAAGCTTTTTGAAAAGATGAGACCTTAGGAGCAGCTTAACTCTGCAGGTGACTGGGAGCCATCTGGCTTTGCAGGGGGTGGTGTAGTGCTGTTCCTGAGGTGGAGGGTTGGCAAAAATCAGCAGATTTTGTTTTCAGTGGACTGTATAGTGGATGAGTTTTTTTTTAAGGCGCTGGCTCTAATGGGCAGCCCAAATTCAAGATGAGCAAGGAAGACTCTTTTACTTTTTGCAGCTCCAGCTAGTCTAGATAGAAAGGGAGGTATTTTCTACAACCAGAAGAAATGAAAGTCAGTCTTCTTCCTAGAGTTTTCAGTGTGGTTAAGAAAGTTCATAGGTACTTACAAGGCTATTGATCTATGAGGATCTTTAGAACCCTAGCCCTGCATTCCCATGAAGTTTTTAACCCTTGTAATTTAAGTACAAATTACCCAGACCTGGGCAGAAGATGTTACCCCTATCCATAAGGATCAAGGGTGTTTAACCAAGGGTGAATTCATGGTTTCCCATCCATTCGTCCAGAATAGAGTAAGGGAAGTACTCTACTGTATGTGGAGAGGAAAATAATTCTAAAAAGTGGTATTCTCTGTGATGCATATCTATCACTCCAGCACGTTCTGTTTATGTTGTTAAGGTGTTGTGTGAGAGGCAAAGGTTGCCCCTTAGTAGCCTCTGTGATACTGAGAAGAGGGACAGGTTTTTGAGAGGGTCAGTGTAGTTTTTATGATTTAGCCCTTGATTTTCTTGATGAAAAAGAATTGTGGTCATTCAAGATGTTCTTCATCTCACATTGCTGCAGTCCTTACTTATGGGTAGTCCGCTGTCCTCGGTCGGCCCGAATACCAAAGTATTAGGCTGACGTCGGTCATGGGCGCCTAGATCTGACATCAGAGCGTCAGGGTATAAAGGCGCATGACCGACGTCATATCCTCAGTCTTTTTTGCCGCATGGTCCGATGCAGAAGCAGAGTTGCAAGTGCCGTTCGGCGTTCTGAAATTTTTCGTTTTCGGAGTTTCAGACCGATACCAAGTTGGGCTAAGTACCCCGCTGGGGAATATTTTTGTTTTTTCTTGCCTCAGTTACTTACCGGATGTCAGAAAAAGTGAATAATTGTATTTCTTGTGGGAAACAGATACCGCATAGGGATTACCACTCGCTTTGTATTCCTTGTTTGGGACCGGAGCACGGCGTAGTCGGTGTCGGTTTTGTGCTAGGTTTAATAAGCGCACTATAAAACGGAGGTTAGATTGCGCTAGGTTAGTCTTTGGCAAGAGGTGTAATTATAATATGCCGTCGGATGTTCCGACGCCTGCTTCTACTAAGAAGCGCAAAGACAAATATTTAAAGCCTAGGCAGGATGATTCGTCCGTTTCGGACGCCGGACCTTTAGAAGCTACAGCTGAACAGGTGGATCCGGCTGAAGTTTCTGTTGAGTCCCAGGGGAAAACTTTGATTTTACAAGATGTGGCCTCTCAGGAGGCAGGCCAGGCTGAAGGGGCCTCTCAGGTTACTATTCTCCCTTCTATGCCTAAGGTGGTTAGGCCTTCTGCTACTGTTTCTAAGGCTCCTTCTAAGGGCAGGTCTATTTTGCCTTCCTCTGGTGTCAGTTCTGGTTCTTCAGGGTCTGTGCCTAAAAAGCACATGCTTAAAATGGCAGAGGATTTGATTACTTTAATTAGAGGTTCTATGCCCCCTCCTGATAAGAGGCCCAGGATGGAGCCAGAGTTGGAAAGTTTGGAGCAGGCCTCAGATGATTCAGAGTCTTCTACTGAGGACATTCAAGATTTCCTCCTTATTCTGATTCTGATGCAGAGGATTCCACTCCTTCTGCTTCTCCTCCAGAGGATTTTTCATTTTCAGAAACTCTGCATTCCATGAGGGAGCATTTTAAGTGGGAGGGACAGGATTACTCTGATTCCCGGAAGAGGCTTAGGGAGTTCTTGTTTTTACCACAGCATAGACCCTTAGCTATACCTCCGGTTTTGGATGTTGTTTCAGATGTTTTCTCGGAAGCTTCCCTTAATCCAGATTCTGTGCCTCCTGCCCCAGTTAAACCGGACAGGTATTACAGGGTGCCTGAGGCTCATAAATATCTGTATAAGAGTCCTAGGGCGGACTCAGAAACTATTAGTCAGGGGCCTAAGGGTGTTAGAGCCTCTGTTGTTAAGAATCCGGTTCCTCTGGATAAGGAAGCTAGAGCTTTGGATAGATGGGGTAAGAAGGTGTATACCTCTTCTACTTTAGCAATGAGAGCTTTGAACTGCCAGTTTCATATGTTGAAGTATCAGAATTTCCTCCTTTCTCAGCTAAGATCTAAAGTGGATGCTTTGGCAGAGGGCATAGAGTGTAAAGAATTGCAGGATTTAGTGCATGTTTCTGAACAGGTGGGTAAGCACTCTTTGCAATGTGGTTTTGATGCTTTACAGGCTTCTTCTAGAGTGGCTGCCACTGGTTCAGTTATTCGTAGGCACGCCTGGCTTAAGGATCAGAATTTGTCTGAGCATGTTAAGTCTAGAATTCTGGATGCCCCTTTGCAGTCTGAAGTTTTGTTTGGTCCTCCTGTGGAGTCAGTCTTAAAGAAAATGGAAGACAAGGCTAAGTCTATGCAGACTGTTAAAGATTTTTTGCAGGTACAATCTCCAAAGTTTAGTAGAAATTGGCCTACTAAGGGGTGGACGTACCCTTCTTCTGATTCTCAGTCTAGGGGTAGATCTAGGCGTGGTAGGGGCAGAGCTCAGAGTACCTTCAGGCCGAGACAATGGAGTTCACCTGCTCAATCTGCTGGTGAGGGCAGGGGCCAGTCCTTTCGTAAACAGGCCCAATGACCTGCATTTTCAGCTGCCAGATTCCTCTTGCCTGGCAGCTCCTTTGGGAGGAAAGTTGGCTCTTTTCAAGCAAAATTGGCATTTAGTCACCCAGGACAAATGGGTATTGGACATTATAAACCGAGGTTACAAGTTCTATTTCCATACCATGCCTCCTTTCAAAGGCATGCCAGACGTCCCTCCTCGGCAAAGGATAGAGGCTCACACACAAATTTCTTTACTTCTTCAAATAGGAGCTATACAGCCAGTTCCTCTGTCAGAAGTGGGCCTAGGATTTTATTCTCGCCTGTTTCTAGTTCCAAAGAAAGGAAACACGTGGAGACCAATTTTGGATTTATCTATCCTCAACACTTACCTGGACATTCCAAAGTTCAAGATGCTGACTTTACAACAGCTTTTACCTCTGTTGGGAAAAGATCACTGGATGGTTACTCTGGATCTCAAAGAGGCTTACCTTCATGTTCCTATCAGGCCCAGTTGCAGGAGGTACCTGCGTTTTCGGGCTGGAAATTTACATTATCAGTTCTCTGCATTGCCCTTTGGCTTATCTACTGCGCCCAGAGTGTTCACAAAGGTTCTGGCTCCAGTGATAGCATTTTTCAGACTAAGAGGAATACAGATTTATCCTTATTTGGACGACTGTCTGATTATTGCACAAGAAAAGGACAAACTTCTTCATCATCTACGGTATGTGATGGCAGTGTTAAGATGCCTAGGGTATTCTGTGAACGAAACAAAGTCCAGTCTAGTACCCTCTCAGGACATGTGCTTTCTGGGTGTGAGACTGAATACAGCTTCCCAGATGGCTTTTTTGACCCCGGACAAACAAAGAAGCCTTTCTCTTTATTTCCAGCAAATGTCTCTACGGTCCAGGCTGACTGCAAGGACAGTCCTTCAAGCCTTGGGGTTCATGGCATCTTGTATTCTGGTGCTTCCCAATGCCAAATTGCATATGAGGAAGCTTCAATGGTATCTCAAAAATGTGTGGACACAGCACTGCCAAGATCTAGACACTGTCATTCAGATAATACCTTGCATTCAGAAGGAGTTTTGTGGTGGGCTCAGGAATGTCACCTAAACAAGGGACTCTCTGTGACCCGGCCAGAGGCGAGTCAGATTCTAACGACAGATGCCTCGGACAAGGCTTGGGGAGCACACCTCAATGGAAAATGGGTGCAAAACACGTGGCCTGTCAAACTCCAACATTTGCATATCAACTTGAAGGAAATGTTAGCAGTCCAGTTTGCATTGATGGCTTTCAAAGATTTACTTCGTCCAGGGCAGGTGTTGATTCAAACAGACAACACTACTGTCATGTGGTACATCAACAAGCAGGGGAACCCATTCTTACCCTCTTTGCAGGCAAGCGATGATTCTGTGGGAAACTGCTCTCAATCTACACCTCAATCTTCAGGCAAGGTTTCTACCAGGAGCACAGAACTCCTTAACAGATGTATTGAGCAGACAAATAGTGGATCCTCACGAGTGGAAATTGGATCCTCATGTATTTCAACAGTTGACAGTGTTATGGGGAACTCCAGACATAGATCTGTTCGCTTCTCCACTAAATTACCAGTTGCCAATGTTTTGCACAAAAATGTTTCATCACACAGCTTGGAAGGTGGACGCTCTATCTTTCAGTTGGAACAATCTGCATGTATATGCCTTTCCACCTCTGCCTCTTCTTCCCAAGGTACTTTTGAAGGCCAGACAAGACAAGCCAACCATGATTTTGATAGCACCGGATTGGCCTCGACAACACTGGTACCCACTACTGAGGAGTTTAGTACGAGAACCTCCGTGGCCTCTGCCTTTGATTCCGCACCTTTTGTCACAAGAGGACAGTCACTTCCTCAATGTCAAGATTCAGTCTCTGCATCTAACAGCCTGGCATATTCTGTTTTAGACTCTGGAGGGTCTCAGCTTCCACAACAAGTTTTGAATGTTATTTTGGAGGCCAGGAGGCCTAGTACCAGGAAAGTTTACGCTGATAAATGGAGGAGATTTTTATTTGGAGCAAAGGAAAGGACTTTGATGTCTCCAAACCTGATTTAAGTGTTGCTCTTCAATATCTTACTGAATTATTGGACAAGGGTTTGTCTTTCTCCTCAATAAAGGTCCATGCTGCAGCCATTTCTGCTCACTATGATTGTGACCCTCCTTTATTCTCTCATCCTTGGTTTAAGCAATTTCTTAGAGGGGCAAAGAATATAAGACCCCCACGTAGAGCTCCTACTCCTGCTTGGGATCTCAATTTTGTGTTGGAAAAACTTACTCTACAACCTTTTGAGCCTGCAGCTACTGCCGAGTTAAAGTATTTATCATGGAAAACTGCTTGTTTGTTGGCCATTACCTCTGCAAGAAGGGTTTCTGAATTACAGGCCCTCATGGCAGTGGAGCCTTTCCTGATTTTTCATAAGGATAGGGTATCTTTATGTACTAATCCTTCCTTTATGCCTAAAGTGGTTTCTAGTGTGGCCTTAAATCAAACTATTCATTTGCCTACTTTTTATGCAAACCCCCAAAATAAAGGGGAGAAAATTTTGCATACTTTGGATATTCACAGGCAGTTGCGTTATTATTTGAGCAGAACCAAGGAGTTCAGACAGTCTCAGCAATTGTTTGTTTCTTTTGCTTTGGGTTCACAGGGTAAACCTGTTTCAAAACAAACTATTTCTAAATGGATTGGGTTTTGTATTTCTTTCTGTTATTCCCATCATGGTAAGGAGATTCCTGCTGGAATCAGGCCTCATTCCACTAGGGCTACTGCTACTTCTACGGCCTTTATAAGGCCGGTAGCTACAAACGACATTTTGGAGGCAGCTACTTGGAGTTCAGTGCATACCTTTTCTAAACATTACCACCTTCCTCTTTATTCTAAGTCTAGGGCTGGATTTGCCACTGCAATTTTACAGGGCATTTTAGCGGCCCCTAATGCTTTATGATTTTTACCATCCTCCCTTTCCAGTTGCTTTGGGATTCTACCCATAAGTAAGGACTGCAGCAATGTGAGATGAAGAACATAGTACAGTTTTGTACCTACCATAAATGTAGATGTTCGAAGATCCACATTGCTGCAGTCCAATTTACCCTCCCTCCTTCCCCTCTGTAGTTTTACTTGGTGCTATGCTTTAGGTGATGGTTGTTGTCGGGCATGTTTTTGGGAGGTATTCTGTTTTTGGCTGTGGCCTTTCTGGTTTGGCCTTCTGACATCTGGGGCAAGAAAAGACTGAGGATATGACATCGGTCATGCGCCTTTATACCCTGATGCTCTGATGTCAGATCTAGGCGCCCATGACCGACGTCAGCCTAATACTTTGGTATTCGGGCCGACCGAGGACAGGGGGCTACCCATAAGTAAGGACTGCAGCAATGTGGATCTTCGAACATCTACATTTATGGTAGGTACAAAACTGTACTTTGTGTTAAATCTTGAAAAAGACAGATATCCAAGTGGGCATTATACTCAACAGTTGGCCTAATAATAGCTAAATACAGTGGAATGATCACATCCCTGGACCTAGATGCCATACCCTTACTAATAAGCTGTGCAATGAGAAAGGACTTTTATAATAGTGACTACATGGAGAACCAAAGAATAGTTTGCTGTCCACATAGTTTCCCAGATCCCTAACTACCAGACCAGTTTTCAAGGGTATAGTTACAGCGGACATCATGCTTACCTAAGGATACTAGTTTCGTTTTTTTGGCATTTAGTTTTAGTCCGTGGTTCAGCAACCAGCTATTTGTTTCTGAAAGGTCCTCCTAGAGGACCTTCGTGTCCTCTGAAAAGTTTATGATGGCACCAAGTTTACCGTTATCTGCAAGCTTGGTCATCCTTAAAGCCTTCACATTACTTTTGACCTCAGAGAACTAAATGCCAAAGAGGAATATTCCAAGCACTGAAACCTGGGGTACACCACAAGTGACAGGTCTTTTGGAGGAGGTAGAGCATCACATCCTAACTTTTTGGGTTCTGTTTGTGAGCCAATATGCTATCTAACAAGTTACATTTAGCTGGGAGAGTTTATCAATAGTAGCTGAATGTGGGATGGTGTTGACCACCTCTGCAAGGTCTAGATATGTAGTGTGCACTGATTTTCCCTTATCCATTGCTTCAATAACCTTTTCAAACAAGCTGACCAGGTTAAGTAGGCAGCATCTGCCCTTAACAAAACTGAGCTAGGTTGAGTCGAGAGTTTTTAGGTTACTTATGTCCTTATTTATTATTTGCCTAATGATCCTCTCCATAGCTTTTTCAGATGAGGTCAGCCACACTTATGGGTCCATAATTATCCATGTGCACTGATACTCCAACTTGACTGTTGCTGTCCTTCATTTATTTGGCACAAAGCCTGTTTGGAGGTTGACACTGAATAGCCTCTGAATGGGGTTTGACATGCTGTCTTTCAGGCTGGCCAGTAGGCAGCTTGGTATGTTATCTGGCCCCATAGAAGCAGTGTTCCTGCTCTGGAAAGTGCTTTGAAGACTTGTTCTTGGGTAATATGGGGGCAGGTGTAGAGGTGGGTACCTGATCTGGGAATGTCAAGGATTCTATCTCCCCCAGTTTTGATACAGACTACTGTACTGATTCAGAGAATTTGTATTTATGAAGTCCAGAAATGTCTGGATATACATGTTAGGAGGTGTGTACGTCTCCCAGCTGATGGCTGTGTAGCCAAAGTCCCCTCACAGAATAGTGCTTGGCCTAATGCATGGGGATTCCATACTAGTCACATAGGAGGTGTTGGGTCAAGGGGGTCACAGAGGGGGTCCTATAGTTAGCTATGATGTAATAAGTAAAAAAGTTATTTACTTAAAATAGCATTCCACCTGTGTTGTCCATTTTCATTCTTCCTTGACTGTTGGGTTTGGATCTGATCCTCAAATCTAACTCGGCCGTTACTAAAGCTCAGGGCCAACAAAAAGCTCCCGAGCTCCTACCTTACTCAGAATGCATCATCCCCTAACATACCTCAGATCTTGTTTGCTGTTTTACATAAAGTGAAAAGACTACTGTAAGTTTCCTGAGATAAAGCCATATCTGGAGCTCAATATTAAGGACTGTAATGTCCTTATAGTCTCTCGTTCTTCCATAAATTCTTAATGAAAAGGGGTTGGGGGTTGGTGGGTGGGAAGTTGAGGAAGAATGAAAATGCACAACACAGATGGAACATTATGCTAAGTACATAACTTTTTTATCTGATGTTGTCAATTCTCATTCTATCCTTAACTGTTGGGACAGAGTCCCCAGCTACCTAAAATCCCAGGTGGACTCTAAGGAAGGATATTCCTGAGCACAGCTAAGCCAAAGACTGCTTTTCCCCTTGAGACCAGATCCAGTTTATAATGAGCGTTAAAAATATGATGGCTGGACCAAGTTGCAGCCACACATATGTCATCCATGAAAGTTCTAGACTAAAACACTGAAGAAATTGCCATGGACCTAGATGAATGGGCTCTTACAAGCCTTGGCAAGGATAGTCCCAAGCTGTTGTAGAGAAATGATATGCAGTCCATCAGCCATCTGGCTAAGGTTACCTTTGCAACTGATTTTCCCAATTTAGCATCCGCAAAGGACACATAATTGATCTGTCTTTCTAATTTCTTTTGTTCTGTGTTAGTTAAAACGTAAATGTTTATGAACAGCTAATAAATGAACATATATTCACCTTTGTTAGCAAATTTAGGAAAAAAAGCTGGCAAATTAATGGACTGATTGATATTGGATTCTGACACCACCTTAGGAAGGAAAGAAGCATTGGTACGTTATGTCACTCTATCTCTATGAAAGATCAAGTAGGGAGGTTTAGAGGACAATGCTTGAAGCTCTGAAATTCTTCTAGCAGTGGCAATGGCCACTAGACAAAATACTTTTTCAGGTCAGGAACTTAAGATCGCATTTAGCAGCTGGTTCAAATGGAGAATGAATTAAGGCCTGCTGTACCAAGTTCAAATCTCATATTGGAGCAGGATCTTTATATGGGGGTCTCAGCAGCAGTATGCCTCTCAAAAAAGCTTTGCAAAGTTTAGAAGAGGTAACAAAATAACTCTCAAATCCAATATGAAAATTAGAAATTTCTGCTAACTGAATTTTAATCATTGAGGAGCTAGCTCCCTCATTAAAAATTGTTGCCAGAAATTCAAGTATACTGTGTACAGGAGCTGAGAAAGGGCCAATGTGTTTGTTACACCCAGCAAATGAACCTTTTCCATTTACTTGTGTAAAATTTTCCTGTAGAAGGATTATGGGAAGATAAAAGAATACGACAGATGGGGGAGGAGAGCATCAGTTGTCTGGCTATTAACAGAACTGGAGAAACCAAGCTGCCAGCTTGAAGTCTGAGATATCTGGATGAATCAGACCCATTAGGTGAGACAGGAGGTCTGGCATTGTATCCAGAATCCATTGATGGTACAGCGGATGAGGATATAGGAAAGGGAACCAAATCTGTCGAGGCCAGTAAGGTGCAATGAGGATGACTTTACTCTTCAACCTGGCAGATTTCTGCAGAAATTTTGAAATTAGGGGAATTGGTGGGTAAGCATAAAGTAGACTGGGAGCCAGTTGTGGAGTAGAGCATCCCTCGGTGATTCCCCCCAGAGGAGAGATTAGGGCAAAGTAGCTGCTGCATTTTTTTAGAGCAGAAGCAAAAAGATACCAGCAAAGTTGGCCCCATTGGCTGAAAATTATTTCTGTCACTTTCATGTTGAGAGACCACTTGTGAGGTAGAAGAATAGACCTACTCAATTTGTCTGCTATCACACTAGATTTCCCTGGAATGTGTGTTGCTATGAGAAATCGCCACACTGAGTGTTTCTCGACACATAGGGTAAGATCTGGTTCCTCCTTATTTGTTGAGGTACCAAGTTATTGACATATTGTCCATTTGAATCGCAAGTGTCCCTGAAGGGAGTGCATCCTGGAAGGCCTGCAATGCTAAGAGCACTGCTCTCATTTCTAGGACATTGATATGCTAACTGGCCTCTTCAGGAGACCAAGTGCCTTGGACTGTTTTTCCCCGGATGTGCCCCTCCACCCAATCTGGAAAGTGTCCGTGGCCACTATGGCCCTGGATTGAGTGAGAATGAAAGGACAGGCTTGTAGAACTTGATCTGACTGAATCCACAACCAGAGAATCTCTTGCATGCCTGAGTGATTCTTATTTGTGCTGACATGCGCTGGTAAAGAGTCGACCACTGTGTTGCTAGCATCCATTGAAGAATTCTCATATAAAATCTTGCTAGAGGAACTAAGATTCTAGCAGATGACACTGACCACAAGGCTTGCAGGATCAACCAGGCTGAAATTTTGGTACTGTGAATTATTTTCCTGACCTGGAATCTGATCGTCTGTACTCTTGAGAGAGGAAGAGAAACTGTCACTGATATTGTGTTGAAGACTGCTCCTATGAATTCTAAGGTTTGAGATGGTTGTATCTGAGACTTCTTGTAATTTATGGCTATGCTTAGATGAGAACTAATCTGAAGAATCTGATCTCTTGCACTTGATAGCAGATGCCTGGTTGGGGTGGTAATGAGCCAGTTGTGTAGGTATGGAAACAATCAGAATCCCTGCAGTCTCAGGTGAGCTGCCATCACTGCAATGCATTTGGTGAACACCCCGGGGGCTGTGGTGAGGCCAAGGGCAGTGCTCTGAACTGATAGTGACTGGTGACTGATTCTTAGCCAGAAGTGTATATATCTTCTTGATTGTCTGTTCATCTTTATGTGATGGTACAAATCCTGAAGGTCTGTCGAGCACATATCCTTGCCCAGTGAGGGTAGAATGGACTGAACCATGACCATCCGAAATTTTGTATGTAGAATTGACTTGTTCAAAGTGCTGAGATCCAAATTTGGTCTCCAATCCAGTTTTCTTTGGCACTAAAAAGAATCTTGAGTAAGTTCCGGATTCTATCTGGTCTTGTGGGACCTCTAGGATGACTCCTTTTTTCTAGCAGCTTTTGTATTTCTAGCACTGCTGCTTTTCTCTGACTGGGTGGAACATCCGCAATTTTGCATACAGTTGGGGGTGGAAGGGAAAAGGGAATTGTATAACCTCTGGAAATAATCCTCTGCACCAAAGTATCTATTGTTCTATCACCAGACTCTCTGGTGCAGGGATAGTTGACCCCGATTGCCTCCAGAGGTGGGAAATCAGGCCTCCTTTCAGGAGTGCTGGTAGGGTCTATCAGAGAAAGAATCTCTGGACCCCTGGTTTTGCAGGCCTCCTCTGCCGCGTGGATAGAAACTATCTCCATGTGTGCTCTGAAAAGGACCCTGGGACTTCATGAACCACATTTTCTGACCATCCTGTTGATTCCTAGAAAAGGATCTTTGAGGGGTCAAAAAATGTACTCCTACTGCAGAGAGGGTCTTTCCATCCTTTTCACACCTGGGCAGGTTGTCCTTCACTTTTGGTCCAAACAATGAACTGCTGTCAAAGGATGCATTGATGAACGAGGACTTGAAAGCCTCCACAAAATCACATAAGTGCACCCAGGCATGTCTCCTAATGGATATTTCAGAACCTGCTGCCCTTGAGGCACCTTCAGCTGCATGCAAAATAAGCCTCATGAATTAGAAATGGATTAGAGGGTAGCCAACTGAGAAACCACAGAAGATTGAACTTCAGCAGTATTGGTCTTGGAAAGGGGTTTTGAAAGTTCCTTGATCCAAGTCCCATTGTAGCTAGTAAAATGTGCCAAATAGTTCAGCAACCCGAGAGCAAAGGTCACTGATGCATATACACACTTCCCAAATTTGTCCATTGCCCTGGACTCCCTGTTAGGGGGATGAGCAGAATAATTTTGTTCAGCAAGTTTCTTTTTGGTGGCCACCACCATGACCATGGCATCTACGGGCACCCCCTTACTCCAGAATTTCTTCCGGACAGATAGAGCCAGAATCTGATCTGGCCTCTTAGGGATTGGCTCAGCTGTCAGGTTCCTTCCACGCCCACCTAGAGACCAAATCAATGAGCTCATCAGCGGGAAGAGTAACCCAGGAGGTAGACAGGCCAACTCCAAGTGCCTCCAGAAATACCAGTTACTCTGCCGAAGGGTAGCTGGAGGTCCAACCACATCTCTGCTTAAGGATGTCAAGACAGTCTCCAAATGAGACATCTTCTGGGGGTGGTCATGGGGACCCCTCTCGTTTATCGAAGTCAGTATCCTCAGTGACTGACTCTTGTGGAGAGTCTAAGTACTTCCTCTTCCTAGGGATTCCATTGGTGGGATGTTCCAGAGAAGTGTTGAAAGAGATAGTAAAACCCTGCTGGGTGGTCTGGAGGTCTTGGGCTGGCTGTCTTTGTGGCGCAGAATGATGTGGCTCTAGGTACAGAAACGTTTGGGAACCAGACTGAAGATCTGAAGGGGTTGGATCTGTCCATCCTGTTGGAGCAGAGAATACTCTCTTCACTACCATGAAGGCAGATTACGCCAGAGAGAAAAAAGACATTGGCTCTGAGAAGGCAGGCTTCTGGACCAATGCCTCCTCCTGCCCCAATAACAATCTCCCCAAGGAGGAAGTCAGAGCTGAGCTACCTAATGCCAAAGCTCCAAGGGCAAACATGTCTCTGAAAACCTCAAAGTCAACTGTAACACCTCAGATCTGACAAGACAGCTTCAGCTCTGACAGTAATCCGGATCCAAAGAAGTTGGAGCTGGTACACTCAGAGAAAGCTTCAGATTTGAAGATAAAGGTATCTTCAGATCTGAACTGGATGGATCCAGAAGGTACAAGTCCAGGGACTCTGAAGCAACTGGATGGATCACAGAAGGAGAAATTGGAGGTGGAATGGCAGATGGATGGGCTTCCTCACCCGAGGGGGTAGAAGCTGGAAGAATGCCCATCTGTATCTGTGCTGAGAGGAACCTCTTCATCATTCTGTCCACATCTTCCTCAGTCAAAGTTCTGGAAGAATGAGTACAGGCAAGAGACAGTGACGTGGAATGATGTCTTTCCAAAAATGGTGAGGGAATCTTGCAAGGTACTGGGTTCAGTGTTGGAGAATATTTAGTCCTGGGCATGATCTTTGGACCTGAAGAACTCGAGTCCATAGATTTTTTTTGTCAGATCTGAAGAACTTGGATCCATCAATTTTTGGTCCAATCCAATGGAGAGTGATTCTGAGTAGATTTCATATCTCATTTTCACTTCTTCAGCAGCTCCAAAGACAGAGTAGAGGAAGTAGAAGGTTTTGTAGAATTAGACATAGGCTCTTTTGTTTTTGTTTTGAGGGATTGCGCCCCAGAAATAGTTTCATCAAAAGTAGATGGAAGCAATCCCTTTAAGATTAACTTATTTTTTTCTGTCAGCTACTGCTCCACGATTGAAGTTCTTGCAAATTAAACAATCCTCCTGTAGATGTTGTGGGCCCAAGCAGGAAACACATAACACATGGGCATCAGAAAGAGGAGGTTTATGCCCACACCTATGACATTTTTTAAAACCTGAAGGTCCTTTTTCAGACATATGCTCCAGGGATCTAAACCTTGTCATCACAATAAACAAAACATGCTAGATGGATAGGTTCCTGACCCAGAGACTCCCCAAACTCTGTAATAGACTGCCCATACATGTCAAGCAGAGCACCTCTTTGGCCTTCTTGAAAGGGAACCTTGGGGTTTGGATGGGAGAAAGGCGGGGATCACATCAGTTGCCCCGTTAGACAGGTGTCCAGGGAAGTAAATAGTGTGGGAAGAAATAGCCAGGGAATTATTATGGCTAGGCTTGTATAGGCCCTAGGGCTGATAGCCTAGTATCAACCTATGAACTTATACTGGCAATGAGACAAGGGAAGGGAAGAAAAAGGAAACCTATTTTTCATAGAAAGGAGAGAAAAAAGGAAATACCAACAATGGTAAGTAAGACTACACTAATGTGTACAATGGGATAAGGAAAAGAGAAAGATATTACCAAAAAAATTACACTAAGTGTAAGAGGGTATGGGAGTAATATATTTATAAAATTAAAGATAGGAAAAAGGGAAACTTTTAAGAGAAAACTACACATAACCGAGAAAACTCGAGAGCTAATGCTCACCACGTCTTTTCACGAAAAGCAGCAAAAAAGATCTGGGGTATGTTGGTGGTTAGTGCATTGCGGGTAAGGGAGGCACTCGAGAGCTTTATGGTGGTCACGAGCTTTTGAAACAGCCAAGTCAGATCTGAGGATTGAATCCAAACCCAACATCTGAGGACAGAATGAAAAGTGACAACATCAGATACTTTTGTTAATGATAAGTGGAAAGTGGAGGAGTTCCAGGTTGTTATCTTGTCTCACAAGCCTGGAGTTCAGATTTTATTTTACAAATAGAGACACTGCCACCTTTAATGTCTTTAAGTACAGTGGGTGTGAATGTATGGTAGGTGTTGAAACCCTGCACTGATGGAGTTCTGTCAACGGTCTTTAACCACATGTCTGTGATGATGCATATACTGATGCAGTAGATGGTAAGCATTGCCTATAGGAAGTGGAGTTTTTTTGAGTAGCAATACTGTTATGATCCACTGTTGTCTTTTCCATTTGACTAAACAGATGGGTTATCAGATCTGACCTTGGCACCTTTTCAAGTTCTTGGCTCCAGGGCACAGGCTCCTCTTCCACCCATAATCCTCTCCGCTCACTACTGTACCCCAGATCTTGTTTGCCACCTGTTCTGTCAAGCTTTAAGTTAACATTTTTTGTCTTTAATATTGTGTGTTGTGATTGCTACTTTTCTCTATTATTTCTGTATTTACTGGTGTAGTAAAAATGCCTGACAAGGCCTCTGGATTTAAAAAAATGTAGTGCCTGCGGGCACAAGATTCCTTCATTAGACCCACACACTTTGTATGGCTATTGTTTAGGGGTTGACCACTTGGACATTGAATGCGAGTCTTGTGTGTCATTTGGAGCCATGACTTTTGTAGGCAAGAAAAACTAATTAGTGCTTAAAGGAGATTTGACTTTTGCAACTTCTGCTTCAGCTTCTTCTTCCACAGAGAAGCCAGAAAATCTAAATCAACTAAAGAGAAGAAGTGAGGGAGAGAAAGAGAGGTAAAGAGATAAAGAAAGAAAAAGACAAAGAGAAACAAACTGATAAATCTCAAAAGATCCCTGAATCCATAGGGTCCTTCTGGCCTGGCACCAAACAGTCCAAGGATATTGGATCCTCCCCCAGGGCAATATCAACCTAGGATCCAACCTCTATCATCAACCTACCAGTTTTCACCAGAGCCAGCCAGTCCTCAGCTCCACTTTCTTATTTTACAAGACAGAGTGACCCACAGGTCTTCCAGACTACTGTTGGGTGGCATCTTTGTTCAAGTCCTTTTGATCATCAAGGAGCCTTTCAGAAGTTGACATTGATAGGATGATGCGCACATTTCTCCAGACACAGATTTAGATTGCAGTCCTCCCAGCGCCTATTCCATCTAGGGCTCCGGGTCAGGGTCCAACAGTTCCATTATTGATCTCTCCTCAAGTTCAGCTGTAGGATCCAGTGCCCATGGTTCCAAATATGTGTGAGAGGTCCTTGTTGGAGTTGAGAGCTTGGAGGACTTCATCTCTAACAGCTTCTCTCACCCTTTTTGACTCTGGCTTTATTGGACTGGGAAAGGTCTCATAGCTGAAAGGTAGAGGCCAAGTTGCCAGGGTCATGGTCAACAGCAAGGGCTTTGGAGCCTTCTCTGTCACTGGGTGCTTCAGCTCTGGAGAGCTCAGCTCAGCTCCAATGTCTGCTTTAGAGCTGAGTAGGGTCATAGCCAGCGAAGTCCCTTCTTCAGTCTCCTCAGGGCCAAGAAGTCCTTCAGCACTGGTCTCATCTTTGACTTTCAAGGCATTTGAGAGGGTTCTTTCCAACTTGAGACAGGAGCTGTCTCATATCCACTTGGCACAATCCTGACACCTCTCAGATCCTGTTGCTACAGTTTCTAGTCATCCTACCATGCAGTGACAGCCAACCAATTTAAGCTTTGAGGGCTCTTGTTTGGTGAGTTCCCCTTCTGGTTCTTAGCCTTTTCCTGAACCTCCCACCAGAGAAGTTTACAGCAAACAGACTTGCAAAAGGAAGCATCTTAACTCTTCCCAGGAGTCATTCACTGATGATGCTGACTTTATGGAAAGGGAGGGATCCCCAAGGTTACCTCTGGAAGACATCTCTTTCAGAGATATCCTTAAATTGATGAAGCAAAGAGGAGGATGAGCCCCTGAAGCCCCCTCTCTGGAGGAGTCAGTGTTTCTGAAGGCCTTTGGGGTTGGTTCATCTACCTCCCGGGTAGTCCCATCTGCTGATGAGCTCAATGAATTTGTCTCTCAGTGGGCTTTGATGTGGTGGTGTCAATTCCCAGGAAACCTAATAAACTATTGTTAGCTTCCACATGTCATTGGAGCAAGGTTCCACCAGTAGATGCCATGTTGACAGCAGCAAACACTAAAAAGGAGTTTTCCAAATGGAGCACCTCTGTCAATCTCCTAACAGGAAGTCCACAGTGTTAGACAAGTTTGGGAAACAGACTTGCTCTTCAGTGATGTTTGCACTTTGCCCTCTGAACTATCTCACTCAAATGACTTGATTCTAGAAGGATTTGACTAAGGAGCTCTTCAAATCCCTCTCAGGTAACTTGTCTGCTGATATACAAAAAAACTGTAGAGTCTCAGCTATCTACCCTTCAAACAAACTCAAACGTACCCATGAACTGACTTACTAACTGCAGTTGGCATGTTGATAGTGGCAGGCATTGCCATTGCTGTTTGCCAACTTACCTGGATGCATCTTTGTGACTTTGAAGAGAGCTTTAAGATGTCTTTCATTAATGCTGTCTTCAATGATTCAATGATTTTGGCCCAAAGGTCAAAGATACTTTCACCAAAAGCAAGCAGAAGGGCAAGACTTTGCCTGCCTTAGGCATTCACTTTTTCATCCTCCAAAGGACATTTTCCTAGAACCAGAAAGATGGAAAGAAGCTATTGATGTTATGTGATCCTATCTCGCCTACATTCAGTACTGATGGGCTCGGAGCCGATCCCTCGGCTCCGACTCTGCACACTATGCTATAGAGCGAAGCCTCTTATTGGCTGAGCTATTTCTTATCCCAGGATGCACCACCACTAATCCCCCAGATCTCGTTTGCCACTTACAAGCTAGGACGTGGTCTCAAACTTGGCTGAGCTAAGTACTGTTTTCTTCAAAGTTTCCTGTCAGGAATTTTGCTATTTTTACCCCAAAAGCTGTTTTAACAGCTATTGTTGTTGTACGAGTGGTTTTTGATAACTTCTGTTGAGAGAAATTGTGTTTTGGGTTAAGGGAAGGTTTCCCGTTTAACTTGAGGGGCCTTCCCCTATTCTTATCTAGCATCTTTTATTTTTTATAGGAGGTCAAGTACCTGCTTAAGTTAGAGGGTCTTGACCCTCCTTTTCAGTGATTTTTGCCCTGATATTGTGTTTTATTCTGACATTGTGTATTGTCTTGTGTAAAAAAAAAAAAAAAAAAAAAAAAAAAACTTGGTTTTCAGTTTTCCTTGTGGTAAATTTTTCACTAAACAGCTACTTTAACTTGTTTTTTTTTAGTGAACTGTCAGTCAGCATGTCTAAGGAACATAGACCCTCTGGGTTTAAAAAGTGTGTGAGGTGTGGTTACAAAATGTCGATAACTGACGACCACTCCTCGTGCGTTTATTGTTTAGGCGCCAAGCACCTACAGGAGTCCTGTAGCGTGTGTCACGCCTTTTCTTCTAGAGTCCTCCAAGAGAGGAAGAATAAATTAATATTAAAAGGGCTGATTAAACCCTCCGAGGAGGCCGTATCTTCCTCTTCCTCTCCTACCAAGAAGAAAAAAGCGTCGGCTCCGACCAGTCTGTCAGAACCAACTGCCAAAAAACCTAGGCAGGCTTCACCATCGACTCCACGGACTTCGGAGCCGAGGGCGGAACGGTCTGCCTCGATGCCTCCAGTCTCGACCCCTCTGGTTTCGGAGCCGAGGACTGGGGCATCGAGAGGCGGGTCACCTTCATCGGCTCCACTGATTTTGGAGCCGATGAGGATTGCCGGCTCAGACTCTTCCCCTTCGGCGCCGAAGTCCTCATCGGCACCGAAGGAAATTGTGTTGAGATCTCCCTCGGAACCGATAGTAATCGAATCCATTCTGAGCTGGTCCCCTAGTCCTATGGAACCGATGGAGAAGTCGGTTCGGACCCGATCGGTGTCATCTAGATCCTCCAAGATGTCTGATTCGGACATCGACAGGGTGCTCCCAAGACTCTTCCAGTCTCCGTTGTTTCAAAAGTTAGTTTCGGCTCCAGCCCATTCGGCTTTGGAGCCGATGGTCCACCTTGTTATTATGGTTCCTCCTCCAACAGCCTCGGCACCGTTGGAGCCGGTGCTGGTGGAGCCGATGGAGGTTTTCGGGTCGGGCCCGACCCTTACTCCAACTCCGGCTCGAGTCGGAGTTCGGTACACGGACTTCCTCTGTCGGCCCGGGGGGGGGGATGCTTCGGGACTGATGTTTTCGGTCCCAAGCCTTCCTCTCGGTGCATCGGCTGCGGGGGTACTGTCTACCGTTGTGGCCATGGAGGTGGGACCTTCCCAGGATTCTGGTGGTCCCGCCTTCAGGGCCATGAGGAGTGCATTGGCCAAATCTTCTTTGGCTACCTCCACGGTCTCCCCAGCTCCTTCCCTGCATACTGAGACTGGGTCTTTGGCAGTCCCCCTGTCCTTAGACAGCGGAGCCCCGGGGCCTGAGGTTACCCCCACTGGGGGTTCCCCCCCTCCTGGAGATCCCTCTGAAGCTTCTTCGGAGGAACCCCCCAGGAAAAGATCGTGCAAGAGGAAACACGTTTTCTCCCCTGATGAGTCTCTCACATCAGACACTGATCTTGATGATGCAGAGGGGTCCCCTAAGTCGTCCTCAGATGTCTCCTTTGCAGACATCCTGGAAGCCCTTAAACAACGAGGCGGCTGGCAATCCAAACCCCCTTCTGCTGATGAGTCGGTGTTCCTTAAGGCCTTCGGGGCTCAGCCCTCCGCCTCCTGGGTGTCTCAGCCCTTCGAGCTCCTAGATTTGATCTGTCGAAGGGCGTAGGAACACCCAGACTCTGTGGAACCAGTGCCTGCTTGTCCAAATAAGTTCCTGTCAGCACCCCAGGAAAAGGAGTTTTTGACGAAAGGTGTGGCTGTAGATGCCTTGGTGGTGGCATCTGCTACCCAGCAAGATGTAGCAGAGGCTTCGACGTCCGTCCATCCTCCTAATAAGGAGTCTAGGAGCATGGATCGGTACGGTAAGCGCACCCTAAGTTCAGCGGCCTTTACTTTAAGGTCCCTGAACTATCTCACGCACTTTACCAGATTTCAGAGGGATCTGAGATACCCTCTTGGGTAACCTGCCTGAGCAGCTGGCCCAGACGGTTGGCTCTCAGCTGGCTACGCTGTCGTCCATATCAAACTCGTCCATGAGGCTCATTTCTTATGCGGCCGAAGGGGCGAGTAGAGCGGCGGGTACAGGCATTGCTCTACGGAGGCAAGCCTGGCTCCGCCTGTGTCATTTTGCGGAGGCCTTTAAGTCTTCCTTTGCCGACGCCTTTGATGGGTCCCCTTTGTTTGGACCCAAGGTAAAGGACACACTGACCCGCTGCGAGCAAGAAGGTAAGACTTTGACTGCCGTAGGGGCACGATTTTCCACTCCCTTTCGGCCTTACCCCAAGGCTAAAAGAGGAGGGAAAATGTGGTTCCGTAGATCTCAGAAGTCTTACCCCTCACAGCAGGACGATCCCCTTCCAGAGGCAGGAGGGGAAATTCTTCTGGAAGACGCCGTCCCAGAGGCGGCAGAGGCCCCCGCAACACTGGAGACCGCGAGTCCTTTCGTGGCTCTTCAGCCTTTCACAGTCCCTGAGGGATTGCCCGACTGTGCAGCTCCGAGCCAGTCGGGGTCATTTTTCGAGGCACCTAAAAGCCTGGGAAGGTATCACTCAGGACCGATGGGTGCTTCGAATTATCGCCGGAGGTTACGCCATCCCTTTTTCTCACTCTCCTCCTCAGTCCAAAAAAATCCCGGACCCGCCACCCAGTCAACGGGAAACTGCAGCCTCAGAAGTTTCAAAGCTGCTGCAAAAAGGAGTCATCCAAGCGGTCCCCGCAGACCAGATCGGATTAGGGACATACTCAAGATTCTTTTTGGTGCCAAAAAAGACCGGGGACTTGAGGCCCATTTTGGATCTCAGCATTCTAAACCGTTCAGTAAAAATGTCCAAGTTCCGGATGGTCACCCTACAATCCATTCTCCCACTGCTGGAGAAAGGTGTTTGGATGTGCTCCATAGATCTCAAGGACGCTTATTACCACATCATGGTACATCAAAAATCCAGGAGACATCTGCGCTTCAGCCTAGGATACGGTCATTTTCAGTTCCGCGCGCTGCCCTTTGGTCTCACCACAGCCCCTAGGGTGTTCACCAAATGTTTGGCGGTCGTGACTGCTCACCTGAGAAGTCTAGGATTCCAGGTGTTTCCGTATCTAGACGACTGGCTCCTAACTGCCACCTCCAAGCATCTACTATTGCGGAGCCTACAAGCCACAATATCACTGGGCACTTCCCTTGGAATCACCTTCAATTGGCCAAAGTCTGTCTTGCTGCCATCTCAACGCATAAGATTCATCGGAGTAGAGATAGACTCAAACCGAATGCGGGTCTATCTACCTACAGAAAGGATACGAACCATACAGGCTCAAGTTCGAGCCTTACTTCCCAGATCCAAAGCCCCAGCCAGAATGGTCCTGCAGCTATTGGGTTCTATGTCCGCCATGGTTCTTCTAGTTCCCCTAGCAAGGTTGCACATGAGAATTCTCCAGTGGCTTCTTTCAACTCAGTGGTCCTTTCAGGATCTCCCTCTCAGTCACCTCATATGGATCATGGAAACCTGCAAACGGGACCTTCGCTGGTGGCTGGTGCCCTCCAATCTGGATCAGGGACGACCCTTTGTTTCACCTCCTCCTGTGGCCACTTTGACTACGGACGCCTCCCAGATGGGGGGGGGGTATTCCCTGGGCAGGTCAGTCCAAGGCAAATGGCATTCGGAGGAGACCTTACTTCATATCAACATCTTAGAAATGAGGGCGGTACTTCTGTCCCTACAAGCCCTTCACGATTACCTCCCTCAGGGCATAATTGCTGTTCACTCTGACAACATGTCAGTTGTCTGGTACCTGAACAAGCAGGGAGGGACCAGATCCTACCCCCTTTGCAGAGAGGCCATGAGAGTTTGGGAATGGGCAGTGTCGACCAAACGTTTTCTAGTGGCGACTCATATCCCGGGCAAGTCCAATGTGATAGCCGACAAGACTGAGCAGAACGATCCTCTCTCCACACGAGTGGTCTCTGAACATTACGATTGCAAATCAGATTTTCAGCAAATGGGGAGTTCCTTGTTGCGACCTCTTCGCGTCTCCGCTGAATGCGAAGTACAAAAAGTTCTTCTCCCTCACCCCGGCTCCGGGGGAGAGCCCTATGGACACACTAGCCCATCCGTGGCCCACCGGCTTGCTATATGCTTTTCCTCCAGTTCCTCTCCTTCCCAGGGTGATCCAAAAGGCATCTCTCTTGGGGAGCAAAATGATCTTAGTTGCTCCTTACTGGCCTCGACAGGTATGGTTCTCCTATCTTCGGAAATATGCACTGGAAGGTCCATGGTTCCTGGATCAGATCCCAGACCTATTGGTTCATCAGTCGGGACTATTCCACCAGTCCCTACACACCTTAAAATTGACGGCTTGGCTCCTCCTCTTCCGACTATAGTCAGGAATCATACCTTGGATCCGGAAGTTGTACACATTTTATCCTCGGCCCACAAGTCTGCTACAAAGAAATTGTATTCTAGCAAATGGAAGAGATTTGCTATTTGGGCTCAACTCCGGGGTCTGGATCCCATCACTATTCCCGTATCAGAAGTGCTGAAATTTCTAAGTTCCCTTTTCAATCAAGGCTCTTCAGTCTCTACCATCAAGGTTCAATTGGCAGCTATTTCCAATTTTCACGAATCTATAAACCCACCTTTAATGAGCAACAGATTGTGTAAGACCTTCTTGAAAGGTGCTGCGCTTTTAAGACCTCCGATTTCTCATCCTGCTCCTCCATGGGATCTCAATGTGGTGTTACGTGTCTTAACTTCCTCCCCCTTCGAACCGGCAGCAACATGTGATTTAAAATTTCTATCGTGGAAAACTGCCTTTCTGGTGGCGATTACTTCTGCCAGAAGGGTTTCAGAGCTTCAAGCTTTGTCTGTAAAACCTCCGTACTTGGTTTTTCACAAAGATAGAGTATCTCTCAGGCCAAATCCATCCTTTGCCCTAAAGTTTGTTCCAGTTTCTGCCTACAACAGTCATTAGAACTTCCAGTCTTCTTTCCGAAGTATTCTAACAAAGCGGAATACATATTCCACACATTAGATGTCCACAGGCAATTGTGTTTTTATTTAGATAGGACCAAACAAACAAGGAAAACAGATCAATTGTTTGTATCCTTTTCGGACAATAAATTGGGCAAAGCCGTCACAAAGGTCACTATTGCCAAATGGATCAGGGACTGTATTACTCAAGCTTATTCTTCTTCTAATAAAGAGCTTACGACCTCTGTCAAAGCTCATTCTACAAGAGCTATGGCTACTTCAATAGCATTCCATTCTAAGCTTGCCATTAGTGACATTTGTGCTGCGGCTACGTGGTCCTCCCCGCACACTTTCATTTCTCACTACAAATTGGATGTGGCATCTAGAGGATGAGCTTCATTTGGTTCCACAGTGCTCAGGAGTGTTTTCCAGTGAGCCACCCAGGATTTAGGTGCTAGGGACGCTGTCCCATCAGTACTGAATGTAGGCGAGATAGGATCACATAACATCTTTTAGTTATGTACTTACCATAACTTTAGATGTTTGGGGTCCATCTCGCCTACATTCCCAATAACCCACCCTCCTTCCCCCTTCCTTGGAGATCAGAGGATATCAGAAGGTCCGAATCCTGTTGTTTCATCTTGAAACATCTGGCAATGTTATATAAACAAGTTGTGTATGTGTGCATGAATGCGGACAAACAAGATCTGGGGGATTAGTGGTGGTGCATCCTGGGATAAGAAATAGCTCAGCCAATAAGAGGCTTCGCTCTATAGCATAGCGTGCCGAGTCGGAGCCGAGGGATCGGCTCCGAGCCCATCAGTACTGAATGTAGGTGAGATGGATCCCAAACATCTAAAGTTATGGTAAGTACATAACTAAAAGTTTTGAAAGTCTCAGGGTTTTGCCCAAGATGCTCCTGCTGACAGACCCCTGCCTAGTGTGGGGGGAATAACTTAAATGGACATCACCCAGGGGTAGAGGCAGACCGCACAATCAAGAGTTTTGAGATCCCTTTACCAAGAAGCCCTTTCAGTGCTCCTGAATGGTTGTCTGACTGTCACACTCTGGAGGCAGTTGGGAGGAGCTTATCTCTGAAGCCTCATGCCTGGCTAGCTATCATCTAAGGCTAATGGGTGCAGAAGATAGTCATCAGAGGTTACATTATTCCCTTTGCTTTTCTCTAACAAACAAAAAGAGAATCCCCGACTTTCCATCCAGTCAGAGAGAATTAGCAGCAGAAGTATCAAAGCTGCTAGAAATACGACTCATCCAGGAGGTCCCAACAGACCAGCATGGATCCGCAGTGTGTTCAAGATTCTTTTTGGTTCCAAAATAAGAACAGGAACCTCTCACCTATTTTGGACCTCAGTCAATCAGTTTCAGTTTGTAAAAAAGAGAAAGTTCTGGATAGTCACGATGCAATCCAATCTACCTCTTCTGAGGAAGGATGACTGGATGTGCTCAGTAGATCTTCAGGATGCCTACTACCATAGCAAGATAGCGAGACAATCCAGGAGGTTTTTGCATTTCTTGCTGGGAGACAGTCCCTTCCAATTTAGAGCACTGCCCTTCAGTTTTGCCACAGTTTCCAGGGTGTTTACCAACTACAGGGCAGTAGTGGCAGCATATCTAAGGCTGCAAGGGTTCCGGGTGTTCCCCTATTCAGATGACTGGCTCCTCACTACACCCACAAAGGATCTGCTTATCCAGTGCAGGGACTTCTTGATCCAGTTAGCTCCATGTCTGGGCATCACAATAAACCTAAGAAGAATCCAGATGACACTGACACAGACAATGGAGATTATAGGGTACCAAATGGATACAACGTCCCAAATTGACAACCTTCCAGAATCATAATTTCTCTCTCTCCATCACTAAACTTCCAAGATCCTTTATTTTCAAGCCTTCCAGTGAGACTGATTCTCCATTTTCTGGGTTCAGTGGCTGGTACAATCATACTAGTATCTCAGGCAAGTTTTTACATGAGAGTTCTGCAGTGGACCCTGTCTGTTCCATAATTCATCATCCCAGTCATATTCCCTCCCATCTCGCACCAATATGCAGGAGTCACATTTGTTGGTTGTTAACCTCTCCAATAGTCATATGGGGTTGACCTTTTGCCTTTCCATCCCCAATAGCCACCATGACTGTGGTTGCCTCCCTTCTAGGGTGGGGGACACATTTCGAAGGGAAGATGGTTCAAGGCACAAGGGTGATGACAGAGGCCAGATTTCACATCAACAACTTTCAGATGAGGGCATTCCTCCTAGTACTGCAGGCATTCCAGAACTCCTTCCCAAGGGTGTGATATCTATCCAGATGGACAACATGGCAGTGGTCTGGTATATATCAACAAGCAAGGGGGAACCTGTTCATACCCATTATGCTGTGAAGCCATGAGGGTGTGACAATGGGCAATGTCCTCCTAATGATTTCTGGTGGTAATGCAAATCCTGGGGAGTTTCACTGTCTTGGCAGACAAACTAAGCATGTCGATCCTTCTGCCTCAAAAGTGGTCTCTCAACCAGTCAGTGGAAACAATGATCTTAGGCTGCTGGAACCATTCATGCTGTGACCTTTTGCCTTCCACCTCAACACCAAGTCTAGCAGCTACCTCGTCTTGACACCCTTTCCCAGGGAGGCAGTCACCAAAAGATGTTCTAGTTCAGAGATGGCCTAAGTCTCCTAATTGCTTTTCCACAGATTCCCCTTATAACCACGTTTCTACAGAAAGCCATAAGATACAATGTGACAGTGATTCTCATTGTCCCCTTTTGACCTCCGCAGGAGTGGTTTACCTACCTCTGGTCTCATCCGAAACACCCTCTCCAGGTGAGATGAACCCTCCTCCAGACTTTCAATTCCATCCATTCTGACAACTTCACTGACACCTGAAAGCTCTGAGATTAACTGCATGGTTCCTTCCATTCCAGTGATGGCCAAGAATGCCAGGCTTCTGCATTAGTTATTCAAATTTTATAATCATCACAGAAACTGAATGCAAGGAAGGTGTACAGAAGCATATGGAATAGGTTTGTTATCTAGGCTTCTTCAAAAGATTTAGATCACTTTACAACACCATTACTATCTATATTGGATTTTTTTGATGGGGTTATTTCAGAAAGGTGCTAGTTTTTCAACAATGAAGTACACTTAGCTGCCATATACATCTGTCAAATGGCCAATCCACACACACCTCCTTCCTTAAAGCAGCACATTCCTTTTATTCAATATTTACCATTCAAAAATATCTAAAATATATAAATGGCGCATATAAAATACATAACACCAATATATATTGGTGTTATGTATGCTTTTGAGTGTATTTTAACTGGGCAAACGTATAGAATTACAACAAATTACCACACAAACCTAAGGCTCATTTAACTGGAATGGTGGCTACCTCCACTGTTTACTTTGCTACAGTGCCGATAAATAAGATTTGTGCCGCGGCTACTTGCTCTACTGTTCACACCTTTGTCCCACATTATAGGCTAGATATGCAGTCTAGATCTGGGCATCCTTTTTTCCATCATCCTTTGGAATAGCCCTCCATGTGACTACCCAGGGTCATCAGTAGCTATGACTTCTGTCCTATCTGTTCAGTCAGACAAAAAAGACAATATTGGATATGAAAGTTATGTACTTACCATAATGCTAGATCTGTGTTGTTTTCTTCTATCCAGCTCAACATTCCCCCCTTTTACATCTGACCTAAACTGTCATATACTGGCCCTTGATTGATCAAAGGGAACTGACTCGGGCCATGTCATGTTTTCAATGTTAAGCTGTTTCCTCACACTTTATCTTTCATTTGGTACACTGTCCCTAATTCTTTCTGATGTCTATTAGATAGTGTTTTGTATAATTGCAAACTGGATCTGAAGCACTGGAGGCACAGCAGGGGATTATGGATAGGGGAGGAGCCTGAGCCCTGGTTCCAACAGTTTGAAAAGGCACTGAGGTTGGATCCAGTTAGATCTGATAACCCATTTGTTGAGCCAGACAGAATAAGACAATACGGATCTAGTGTTATTGTTAGTACATAACATTTGTGTCTATGCAATCGATCAGTATTGTGTGTGAAAGGTATAGTGCAGTGTTGTGTGTTATTGACAACCTGATTGCTATTTGTAGGGGCTTTTGTGAGAGCTTTGCCTCCAGTAACGTATAACTATATCTCTCGCACATTGTGTCAATATGTTGAAGTAGTAGGTGGTTGTCAGCAAATGTGAAACAATTGTTACATTGTCTCAAGATGTCCATTTCAACCAAGATGGCTACAGAGGCAGTTAGAAAGTGCAAACCTGTAGTTCTGGCTGCTCACTAATGTGGGCTGCAGGTTTGGAGTTGATTACTGGAGGTGCTATCTGTCTGGTAGTGGAGATGGTGCTAGTATCAACACAGCTGCAGACAGCTAGGAATTAGCGATACTGTGCTCTTGCTCTTACCGGAAGCAAACAGTAGCACTAGTCCCAAGTTGCTTCCTGAGAAGGAGTAATAAGCCAAATGTTGAACTTAACTATAGTATTCTCTTGGTAGATACCTTTGATAAAACCTACAGTAGCTAGATGCAACAAAAAAACAAGCTGCACAAAGGTTTTGATGAGGTTTTCACCAAAACTGCAACAAACCACTCAGTGAAGTCCAGTAAACATTGCCCAGTAGGAATCAGTGCACCCCCCCCCACTCCTCCTCTCACTAGAAGCAAAGCAGTAGCATTAATCCCAATCCAATCTAGCTCCTAAAATACAATTTTCACACTTCCCACTCATTGGTAGTCACTATGAAGGGCAAACATAATGTTTCTCTGCTCTTTCTCTCACCAGAAGCTAAACAGAAACAATAATCCCAAGCCAGTACCTGACTAGCTGTTCTGAGGCTCTCCATTGATTGATCTTGTCCCAGACATTACAGATTTTAAAAGTAGCATGGAAAAAAGGATTAATACTCTGAATATTGCAGTCTCCACTAAGTGAGTGGGATTCTATAAGTTAGGTTACTGGTATAGCATCAACCCAGATATTTAAAGGATGTGATTATTTCCATTGGAGTACTATTGACATTTTGTCAGCCATTGTGAAGATTCCTAATATCTTAATCTTGGTTTTGGAGGAGTTTAAAAGTAGCTTATGTTTGTTTAGCCAAGAATTAAGGGAGTGGAGGTCAGATTGAAACTGGAATTGGATAGTTGAATGTGAAACATTGGATCAAAGCATAACCATGTCACTGGTATGATAGTCAAGAAAAGCTGGCTGTATTTGCATGGTATTATTTTATACCTGACAAAACCAGATATGGAAAATGCGGTGTTGTAGAAGATTTTGAGACAGTTTCAAACCTTTTCGGGATACAAAATTAATGAAGCTAAAACAAAGGCAATAGCAGTAAATTATGTACCCACACACAAGTTGGTTAAGTAATATCCATATTTATGATAAAATGAACTATTTAGGAGTATGGATTAAAAATGATTTTGGTGTGGCAACTAAGGATATGTGGGAAGTGACTAAACAAAAGATAATACAAAAACGGAGAAAAATGAAAGCTCTGTTATATGGATATGGATAGTAAGATACAAGAAAAAATGTTTTAGTCTTTTTAGTCTTATACACAGGTCAGGCATATTTTTATCAACAAGAGAAGAAGTTGTCGATGGCAATTAATAAAGAGCTGAAGGATTTTATCTGGGAGGGGAAGACCGCAAGAGGCAAGTGTGGAATAAGCTGACTCTTCCAATAGGACAGGACCGACTGGGATTATCCAATTTGATGGAGTATGTTAGAGCAACACTGTTAAGGCTCCTATACATAGCACAAGCAGAAAACTATAATTCAAAGTGGAAAGGGATGATGATGAAACAGAGGGGAAGCTCAAGAAAGAAGGAAAGACTGGGATTTTGGATGCATAACTTTAAGGAGAATAACAATAGTCATACAGAATATTACATTCATAAAGTAGCAGAAAATATTCTAAGAACTAAGCCAATGCAGGAATGGAGAAAGGAGATTTTGCCAATAGGGATGACTGCAATTAGTGATACAGACAAGAGGGGGCTGGAATTTATTGGAGAAAATTGGCAAAGGATCCAATGCATTGGGAGCAAATAGCTAGAAAGGGAAATGTGATAGAATGGGAAGATGCCAAAAATGTATTTGGATTCCAGGTTAGAGATTGCCTTCCCTATCAAAGATTGATATCAGTGTATAGGCAAAGAGAAATGGGGGGGGGTCTTAAGCAGTTTTTAGTAGAATCTAGAACAGAAGCTGCCATTAAAAATGAATAATTAATACAGCATATAAAATATTGCATGATAACTATAAGAATCAATCAGAGGAGGTTAGAAAGGATTGGAAAGAGAGATTGGATAAGCAATTCACAAAGAAACAATGTATGTCTCAGAAATATGCAACAAAGTCTAGGAGATTTAGGATCTTTGCCTGGAAGTGTTTACATAGGTATTTGTATACCCCAAGTAGATTCCAAAGAATTTTTCCTCAGACAGCAAATGTTGGAGTTATGATGGGGGAAGAAAGAGGTAACTGGGAACATATTTTCTTGGTGTGTAATGAGTTGGTAGACTTTAAAGATTCCCTGCAGACGGCTCTGTCAGAGATATTGGGTGAACAAATTGGTGTAACTAAGGAAATGATTTTTTTTGAGCTATGACACAGAATCGGAATTGCCTAGACATAGTAAGGCCTTGCTAAGTATAATTATGGTGGCTGCCAAAAAAGCATTAACTAGAAAATGGAAAGCAAGGTCTAAACCAACTTTACTAGAAGTAGCGAATATAGTAACAGGGATAAAACAACTGGAACTGGGATCTTTAGAAAAAGGTAGGAACAAATTACATGGAAAAAATGGGAATTGTGGTTAACAATACATGCAGAGGAGGAACAAGGTTTAAAAGAAGGCAGGATTTGAATGAGCTATGTAATTCCTGACCAACAATGACTGGATAGATTATAAGTGATGCATAATGTTTGCAGCTACAATTGTCAACATGGTTTTTAATGTATGTTTGCAACTAGAATTTTGTTGATCTGGTTTGTTTTCATTTATATAAATGTAAAATTACCTATGTCATACATGATAATTTAATAAAGATGTTGTTTAAAAAAGCATCACCATATCATCAGCATAAAGAATAATAGGAAGATTAGGGAGGTTGATGGGTAATTTCTTAATAAAAGTCTGAAAACAAAAGTGGAATGAGTATGGATCTCTGGGGCACTCATTTGGTAATGAGGAGCTGGGGGTGATACAGATGAGCTATTTTTGACACTTAAATACCAATGTATAAAGAAATCTTGGAGCCAAGTAACAGTGTTGGAGTTAACTCCAATTTCTTGGAGTGAGTGAAGGAGGAGGAGGTTATCAAAAAATTAGAAGCTTTGGTAATGTCAATGAAGAGTGCTCTTGAAAGGTTTCATTTATCCGTGTTGAGAAGGATCTCATCTGCAAGTGACCATAATGCTGTTATTGTGCTCCAGATAGCTCAGAATCCATCCTGTTTAAGAAGAATGTGATGGTACTGCTGAATGTAAGTAGACATTTGGTTATAGATTAATTTTTCATGTATTTTAACAGCTGTTATGGAGGATGGAAATAGGGTAGAAGTGCAAGTCATATTCTGACTGAGGCTGTTTGGGAAGGGGTTTGACTAGCAGTTTTCCATATGTCTGACATTGTGTTTTAAATTAAGCAGGGGTTATAAATATGGAAAAGAGGTATAGGCTCAACATCTTTGTGAGTGATTTTCTTACAATGTAAGAGAGGGATAAAAGGTGGAGATCTGGGTGAGCTGGAGACAGAGGTAAAGGCTGTGATACTATGGAGGTAGTTGAATTATTTGAGAAAGTCAAAGATTGAAAGTCAGCCTTAAGAAGACTGGATGGTGACAGTGGAGGAGGTGGGATCTGTGGATTTCTGGCCTGTGAGAAGATTTACTTCAAGCCAGAAGTTTTTGAGTTTGCCTGGCAGAGGAAGTTGTCTGTGTTTGAACTAACTGTTTTTGTGACCGTGTATGGGTTGATTGGCTAGGTTACATTGAGAAGGTAAAGGCAGTATGATTTTCTGGAGTGGGGTTTCTTCTCCAACTCTTAAAAAGAGCTTTCAGTTCAGTGATTAGCTGGGGGTGGTTGTTGTATTTAAAAAGATGCTGTGTGAGTGGGAAATTTGTCTTAAACTTGAAGGAGGATATGTATAAAAGCTGTGGCATGTGAACTAGGGTTCTGTAAGAAGGGAATGGACGACCAGTTGATAGTTGGTTGGTGTTTTCTGTTAATTTCAGTACTGGTGACAGATCTGGGTCTAAAGGTAAGTAGTTTGGGGTCAGTTTTTGACTGGTGGATAATTTGGAGGGTTATTGGGGAGTGGTCACTAAATGTAGGTGGATGAGCAGATATTTTGGAATGAAGAGGGCTACACCTCCCCCAGCTGGAATCATTCGGTGAAGGTGTGCATAGTGGTTGAAGGGGATGTAGAGGTCAATCAGCGTAAGCACAGTAGTGGGCAGATTAAAAAAGAAAAACTAACTAAAACGGTTAGTCCCTATTAAATGGTTAAAGCTATAAGTGTTCATCTTCAAGATCAAAATAAGTGTGTGAATGGGGGAATCTCACAGAACAGGAGGAGAAGCATTTGCAAAATGCCAAGAATAAAATAAGGGATTACCTCGATAACAAGCATGAGTTTAGAAAGATTGCTGTTAAGCAACTGTTTTTGATAACTCCAGAGCACAAAAACTTTTAGCGAGTTGTCACCAAGCTTTGGGAGCCTATAACAAGGAAGATAAGAGATCCTATAGAGGTATTAGAAATATTTCGGAAATTTTATGAAAGTCTGTATAAAGCAGAGAAATATGGAAATCAAGAAAAGGTACAAAAAATGTTTATGGAAAAATTTAAATATGCCAAGGTTAGAGGTAGATGAGACTCAATTACTAACTGGATAGGAGGAGATGAGATAAAAATGGTGATGTATAACCAACCCACAGGAAAGTCCTCAGAAATAGATGGTATTCCTGTTGAATGTTGGAAGCTAGGAGGGAAAATTTTTGATAAAGATCTGGTAGGTTTTATTTGGAAGTAGATTGGAGGTTGCCTTCCCTATCAAGGATTGATATCAGACTATAGGCAAAGAGAAAGAAATAGGGTGGGTTCTAAATGAAATACCAGCACGGACAGAGTTTTCAGTAGATTCTAGAACAAAAGCTGCAGTTAAAAAAAGGAATAATTAGTAGAGCATACAAAATATTGCATGATAACTATTAGAATCAAGCACAGGAGATTAGAAAGGATTGGGAAGAGAGATTGGATAAGCAATTCACAAAGAAATAATGGGAGGCTATATGTATGTCTTCCAAATATGCAACAAAATCTAGAAGATTTGGGATTGTTGCTTGGAAATGTTTACACAGATATTTTTATACTCCAAGTAGACTCCAGAGTATTTTTCCTCAAATAGACAGCAAAGGTTGGAGGTGTGAAGGGGAAGAAAGATAATTGAGAACATATTTTCTAGGAGTGTGGTGAGTTGGCAGACTTTAAGGATTACCTGTGGGATGCACTTTCAGAGATGATGGGTGGGCAGATTGGTGTGACAAGGGAGATGATTTTTCTGAGCTATGATACAGAATCGGAAGTGCCTAGATGTGGTAAGGCCTTGCTGTGTCTAATTATGGTGGCTGCCAAAAAAGCAGTTACTAGAAAATGGAAATAAAATCTAAATCAACTATACTAGAAGTAGTGAATATAGTAACAGACATAAAAGAACTAGAATTGAGATCTTTAGAAAAGGGTAGGAGCAAACTACATACGAAAAATTGAAATCATGGGAACAATACAAACAGGGGAGGAATGAGGTTTAAAAGAAGGCAGGACTTAAATGAGCTTTGTGATGTTTGACTGAAAATGATTGAGTAGATTATAACCGATGTATGTTTGCAACTGGGAGTGTGTCAGTATTATTTGTGATGTAAAATACTTGCAACTAGGATTGTGCTGGTGTGGTTTGTTTTCATTTATATAAATGCATGATTGCGTATGTCATAATTGATGGTTTAATAAAGATGTTTCTTGTTTAAAAAAGGTCAGGAATTGAATAATTGATGTAATATTGCTTAGGTTATACGATACATAACAATATATGTGAAGATCAATGTTTGTAAATGTGGACTTGTTAAGATTGATTACTTTAATGTTGTTGTTGTTTGTCTTTCGGCTTTTCCCGGTAAGGGGTCGCCACAGCGGAACTCCGGTCCACTAAATGATTGGCAGTAGATTTTTACGAAACGCCGAGATGCCAGCTCGACGCTCAACCTTCAACGAAGGGACGCCCATTTACGAATGCATGTCTTTTGAATGCTACCCAACCACGGGGAGGACATGCAGACTCTACACAGAAGGCACTCCCAAGCCCAGCCAAAAATTGAATGGGAGAACCTCTTGCTGTGAGGTAGCAATGCTACCACTGTACTACCGCGGCTACACCAAAGATTGATTACTTTAATAATAAATGTAAATTTGCCTGTGTCATAAGTGATAATTCAATAAAGGTGTTTTAAAAAAAGAAAAGATTTGGAAGGTTTTGTTTAACAGTATTTTAAGAGATAGAAAAGCACCAACATCCTGGAAAAAAGTGGTGGTGGCTATAATGGGTAAAGACCCATCAGATCCAGCTTCATGCAGATCCAGTTCTATCCTAAACCATGATCATAAAGTGTTTATATAATGGCTAAAAGAATGGCAAAGGTGATTCCAAAATTGATAGATATGGATCAGTGTGATTATGTGGAGGGGAGGCAAACATTTGACAACATTAACAGAACATTGATGATTTCAGAGGGAAGCAGAATGCAAGAAAATACTATTGTTATTAGTGGGTCTTTAGGCAGAGAAAGCATTTGACAAAGTAAGTTGGAAGTTTGAGTAGGGCAATGGAAGCATTTGCATTTCCTGATAAAATTAAAAGCTTGATTTGGAGGATATATTGGAGGTGAAAATTAAAGTGGGTGGGTTCCTCTCTGATAATTTCTGTTTCAGCAGAGGAATCAGTCAGGTGTGTCCTCTTTCTCCTTTGTTATTTGCATTATATTTAGAATCACTGGCAAAGAAAATAAGTTTCTCAGAAATAGAATGATTGGTATGGCAGTCAAGAAAAGCTGGCTGTATTTGCAGATGATACTATTTTATACATGCTTAAACCAGAAAAGGACATTTCAGTGTTGTGGAACATTTTGAGGCAGTTTCAAATCTTTTTGGGATACAAAATTAATGAAGCTAAAATAAAGGCAATTGTGATACATTGTATACAAACCCAGAAATTGGTTCAGCAATATCCATATTTATGGGGACATGATAAAATGAAGTACTTGGTTAAAAAGGATTCTGGTGTGGCAGCTAACGATATGTAGGAAGAGACTAAATGAAAGATAATACAAAAACTTAGAAATTGGAAGCTTGTTGCATGGATATTGATAGCAATATACATGCAGTTAAAATGTTTTAGTGCCTTTAATTTTCTACACAGATCAGGCATGTTTTTATCAACTAGAGGAGGGGTTGTGGATAGCAATTAATAAAGAACTGAAGGATTTTATCTGGGATGGGAATATGGCAAGAGTCAAATGGGATAAGCTGATTCTTCCAATAGCAAAAGGTGGTTTGGAATTACCCAATTTGAAGGGTATTTCAGAGCTTCACAGTTTAGGCCCTATACATAGCACAAACAGAGAAAATAAATGTCTTACCATAATGTTCCATTTGTGTTGTCGATCTTCACCAATCCTTGACAGTGGGTTCAGTTCTGAACGTTGGGACCAAGAGTGCCGTTTACTTCAGCTCGCACTCTCCAAACTCTCGAGCCAGGCTCTACACATAATGCTCCTCACAGAGATTACCTCAGATCGAGTTTATCAAAGAGTGGCAGTCAGATGTGAAAGGTCATGAATACATGATAGATTAATTGGGGCCAGATATGAGTCCTTAAAGGAAAGCTAGCCAAGGGCTAAATTCGGTCTACTAAGAGTCTCAGGATGAAGGGCGGAGGGTGGGGTTGTCAAGGATTGGTGAAGATCGACAACACAGATGGAATGTTATGGTAAGACAACTTCTTTATCTGATATTGTCAATCTTCACTCAATCCTTGACAGTGGGACAGAGTCCCCAGCTACTTTAGCCTCAGGAGGTCTCACGGAAGAATATTCCTAAGCACCATAGAGCTAAAGGATGCTTGTCCCCTTGAGACCTGATCCAATTTGTAATAAGTGATAAAGGTATGATGAGATCACCAAGTGGCTGCTGCACAAATGTCCTGTAAAGAAGCTCTGGCATGAAAGACTGCAGAAGTAGCTACTGCTCTTGTAGAATGGGCTTGAACTGTTTTTGGAAGCTGGATTACTTTTAGAATGATAAATGAATGTGATGCAGTCTCTAAGCCACTTGGCGAAGGTAACCTTAGAAACTGGGTTACCTAGATGGAGAGAAGAAAAAGCCACAAAAAGTTGGTTTGATTTTCTAAATACTTTAGTCCTGTAAAGATAAAAATGTAGTTGTCTGTGCACGTCAAGTAAATGGAGAGCATACTCTACCTTGTTTGAAAATTTGGGGAGAAGACTGGTAGCTGTAAAGTCTGATTAACATTAGTCTTGGCTACAACCTTGGACTGAAAGGAATGATTAGTTCGAAGCGCAACTCTATCCTTATGAAACATTAAGTATGGAGGTTCACATGATAGGGCCTGAAGTTCTGAGACTCTTCTGGAAGTAGTGATAGCCACTAAAAATAAGGTATTCCAAGACAGATATTTTAAGTCACAAGTTGCTGATGGTTCAAAGGGGTTCCTAGTCAGGGCCTGAAGAACCATAGTTAAATGCCAAGGGGAAGCGGTTCTTTAAATGGAAGTCTTAGCATTAGAAGACCTTTTAGTAATGCTTTACACAGTTAGTGTGACATCAGAGTGGCACCCTCCAGTACTATATAGAAGTTTGAAATTGCAGCTAGGTGCACTTCCAGTTGTTGAAGCAGAGGGACCCAACTGGTAAAGTGAAGCCAGAAAATATAATGCATTGTGGATAGGGCTGGAATAAGGTTCTGTCTCATTATCCAGAGCCCATCTAGCAAATTTCTCCCATTTACTTTGGTATAATCTCATTTTAGACTATTTGTGATGAATGATAATTTGTTGGACAGGTGAGGAAAGAGAAGGATCCTGGCAATCATGGGAATTGGAGAAGCCACACAGTGAGCTTGAGGTTTTGGAGATTCAGATGCATCATGCCGTCCGGGTGAAACAGTAGATCTGGAACTGGGTCCAGAATCCATGGTTTCTGAATTAAGTGAGGGCATAGGAAGGGAAAACAAATTTGTTGAGGCCAGAAGGGGGCAATGAGAATTATTGAATTTTCCATCCTTGTTGCTTTTTTCAGGAAGTGTGAAATGAGAGGAATTGGGGGAAAGGTATAAAGCAGACCGGGAGGCCAATCATGGAGAAGAGTGTCTCTGGGTGATTCCCCCTGAGGGGGGGGGGATTAGGGAAAAGTAACTTCTGCAGTTGTTTAGGGGAGAGGCAAAAAGGTTGCAGCAAGGTTGACCCCAGTGGTGAAAAATGTTGTTCACCACTGTTGGATTGAGAGACCACTCATGAGGCAAGATAATAGTTCTGTTCAGTTTGTCCACTATCACATTCGAGTTCCCTGGAATGTGCATTGCTTTGAGAAAGCGGTTGGAAGAAATAGCCCATTGCCAAACTCGGAGTGCTTCAACACAATGGGTAAGATTTGGTTCCTTCTTATTTGTTTATGTACCAGACTACTGACATGTCCATCTGAATCGCTACTGTTCCTAGAGGGAGGACATCTTGGAATGCTTGCAAAGCTAACAGCACTGCCCTCATCTCTAGTACATTGATGTGCAAGTTGTCCTCCAATTGGGACCACATGCCTTGGACTGCCCTTCCCAGATAACACCCTCCCACCCAGTCTGGGAAGCATCCATGGGCACTGTGGTTTGGGGGCTGGGGAAGAATGAAAGGATGACCCCAGAGAACCTGTCTGGAGTGTAGCCACCACAGCAGGCAGAGTTTGCAATGATTGGTAATCAGAATTAGCTGAGACATTGGTTGTATGAGAGACCATTGGGATGCTAGTAGCCATTGCAATATCCACATGTGATACCTTGCCAAAGGAACTAGAGTGATTGCTGCTGCCGTGGAGCCTAAGGTTTGAAGATCAAATTTTGCTGGGACCTTGTCGTTGCATAGTAATTGACCAACCTGGGATCTTGTACATAGTAGCCTTTCCAGAGGGAGAGATGCAATTCCCGGGACAGTTTCTAAGTAAGCTCCAATGAAGTCCAGTTTTTGAGTGGGTTGAAGTGCAGACATTTTGAAGACAGAAATATATGGTGTAATTTCTTGCCCATTCTAAGTGATGCCTGGTGGCAGTCATCGACATACGGAAATACTCAAAACCCTTACATTCTTAGATGAGCTGCTACCACTGCCATGCATTTGGGGGCTGTGGTGAGTCCAAAGGGCAGTGCCCTGAATTGGAAATGACTGGCTCCCAGCCAGAAGCGCAAAAACCTCCTGGAGCTCTTTTCCATTTTTATGAGGTAATAAGCATCTTGGAGGTCGATAGAGCGCATCCACTCATCTTTTTCCAGGAATGGAAGTATCGACTGAACCATTACCATCCAGAATTTGGTTTGTTGAACTGCCTTGTTGAATTGGCTGAGATCCAAGATGGGTCTACAGCTCCCTGTTTTCTTGGGCACTAAAAAGAATCTGGAGTAAAATCTGAATCCCTTCTGGTTTGGTAAGACTTTTTTGAACGACTCTTTTGCTTAGCAGTTTTTTATTTCTAGAACCGCTGCTCCCCCGAGACTGGGTGGTACATCTGGGAATTTTTTCTGGGGTTTTGGATGTTGCGATAGAGGAGTTTGGTAACCTCTGGATATAATTCCCTGCACTCATTTGTCCATTGTTAACATTTCCCAGGCAGATTGGGGCAGATAACGCCATCCCCTGACTGCCTCCAGAGGTGTGCAATCGGGCACCCATTCAGGGGTGCTGGTAGAAATCTCCAGAGAAGGTCTCTCTCTGGATTCCTGGTTTTGCAGACCATTTCTGCTGCCTCTAGGACAGCATCTTCCACTGCATCTTCCTCTGCCCTAAGAGAAGTCTTTGCCTTGTGAATCCTGGAAAGGCCCTTTGGATTTTTTTAACCATAGTCTCCCACTCCTCTGGTTCCTAGAGTACAGTCTCTGAGGAGTGGAAAAAAGAATGCCAATGGCAGAAAGGGTCTTTACCATCCTTTTCACATCTGGCTAGGGTGTCTTTTACCTTGGGACCAAACAGGGAAGATCCATCAAATGGAGCGTCAGTGAATGATGCTTTAAATGGCTCCGCAAATTGGCACCGGCGCATCCAGGAATGCCTTCTAATGGCTATGCCTGAACCCGCTGCCCTAGTTGTCCCTTCAGCTGCATGGGCAACAAGTCTCATGGATGAGTTAGAAATTGCTTCTAGGGTTGCAAGCTGAGAAGTAACTTTATCTTGTACCTCTTCAGCCACTGCTCCTTCGAGGGTATCTGAAAGCTCCTTGATCAAATCCCTCTGTAGTCTTGTAAAGTGCACCATATAATTCAAGGACCTTATAGCAAAGGTCGACGAAGCATAAACACACTTGCTAACTCTATCCAAAGTCCTAGACTCCTTGTTAGGAGGATGGATAGTAATTCTTTCCTTGCCAAGTCCCTTTCTGGTGGCTGCTGCTACAACCATGGCGTCAACGGGAATTCCTTTGGCCCAATGTGGTTCCTCTTTAGGGGTTGATAATACTCGATCAGGTCTTTTAGGGATTGGCTCTATGCCATCAGGCATCTTCCATGCCCACTGAGTGATCAATTTAATGAGATTGTCAGCAGGCGGAGAGATCCAAGAAGTAGAGGGTTGAGCACGAAAAGCCTCCAGGTATACCGATTCCTCTGAGTGAAGTTGGTAGGAAGACCAGCCACCCCTCTGTTTCAGGATTTCTAGGATGTCCCCAAAGGAAACATCATCAGGGGGTGACCTAGGGGGAACCTTTCTCTTCATCGAAATCAGTATTTTCGGTGAAAGACTCTTCCAGGGAGTCTAAGTGCTTCCTCTTGCACTTTCTTTTCACAGGGACTTCCTCTGGGGGGATGATCCAGGGAAGTATCCAAAGAAGAGACTACCAAGGTAGGTGTTAAACTTTTGTGCCCTCTGCCCTGGGGATGAGATTGATGGTAGCGCAGATCTAGGAGATACCAAAATCTGCCCTGACAGGGATGGCACGAACTGTCAGTCTCCAATTGACAATGCCGTCTCCATAATCCAGAAAGTTGCTCCTCTGTAGAGGATTAGGAGCCCGGAACAGAAATAGACTCCTTCAGAACCAAGGTCACACTCTGCACTGAGGAGACCGCCTCCAGAATAGAAGCCTGGGTGGACACTGCAAAGGCCGAGGCACCAAGAGACATAGACAGTTCCGAAGGAACCGAAAAGGTACCATGCATCTCGGACCTGAACACAGAGAGTCTCGACCCCAGGAGGTCCCCGGTGCTGAAAGCTCGGACCTACCCAATGTAGTTCTCGGAACTGGTGACAAAGATGCTACCAGAACCGAGACAGTCAGACGGGAGAGTCAGGATCAGGGGCTCCAAAGGCTCAGCAAGAGTTGGAGGAGGAGGGTATGAGGGTGTCATAGGATGAATGGTTCTGATGCAGGTGCGGCTCAGAACCAAGGGCAATCCCCTCACCACCAGTAGCAGATCCATCAGTCTCATGATGTCTGTCTCTGAGAGACTCTTATTAGATCGAACAGATGCAGGAGATTTAGGGAGTCTCACTTCCATAAAAGGAGTGTCTTTAAACAGGTCCACAGATGGGGGAATAGGATGTTCTTGGGAGCGGAGGCAGCCCCAATTGCTTTGGTACTGATGTATCAGTAGGTACAAAAGAAAAAGCTGTCTGCTCCGAAGCCAATTTAGTAGTAATAGTTGATGCAGTCAAATTGTCTGGTGCCAATGAACTCTTCAGTACCGAGGAAGGTTTAGCAATTTTCCTTGATGGTTCTGAGGACTTTGGAACTGAGGAAGGCTTTTTCTTTTTGGCAGGTGAAGAAGAAGATGATGAAGTACCAGCTTTCTCTCTCGACTCAGAAATGGCCTTGTCAAGTACAGTTTTAACTAGTCCTTTCAAAATTCACTTGTTTTTCCTTTCTGTTAAAGTATGGTCTGAAAACCTGGGACAAATTGCACAATTCTCCTGTAAATGTATCCTACCAAGGCAATACACTAACAAGGTATGCCCGTCTGAATTGGCCATTTTGCCCTCACATTTCTTACACCTCTTGAATCCAGAGCTGCCCTTAGAGGGTTTAGAAGGAGAAAGTTTCTCCTGTTGTTCCACCATAACAGACTAAAGGCAGTCGCACTAAAGAAAAGAATACAGATAAAGAAAGATTTGTTTCTTTAATAGAAAATAGAAAGTAGAAAATAGAAAAATACCAGCGATGGTATGAAAGAATACCTTTAAAGGTATTTAAAGGGAGTAAAAGGGAATATCAACAATGGTACTGGACAATCTGCCAATGGTAGAAGAAAGACCAATGGAAACTAGCTACGATTAGAAGGGGAGGAGCGTGTAGAAATACAAGGAATTATGAAGAGATATAAAGAGGAACATTTAGAAAAAATTAGAAAATACAAAAAACATAAGCCAAGGCTCAAGAGAATGAATGAACACGTGTAGTCTGCGAAATGGCAAACAAGATCTGACATAACCTCTGTGAGGAGCATTATGGGTAGAGCCTGCCTCGAAAGTTTGGAGAGCACATGTTGAAGAAAACATCCATCTCCGTTTCGAAGTTCAGAACCGAATCCATTGTCAAGGATTGAGTAATGATTGACCACAGCAGATCTTATAATTCAAAGTGGAAAGGGATGATGATGAAGTAGGAGGGAAGCTCAATAAATAAGGGCAAACTGGGATTTTGGATGTAGATCCTTAAGGTGAATAACAATAACCATACAGAATATAATATTCATAAAGTAGCAAAAAGTATTCTAGGAACTAAGCCAAAATGGGAATGGAGATAGATTCTGCCAATAGGGGTACTGCAATTAGGGATACAAACAACAAGCAAGAGGGGGCTGGAATTTATTGGAGAAAACTGGCAAAATAACCAAGGTATTTGGTGTAAATACTTAGGGAAAGGTAATAAAATGGGAAGAGGTAAAACATTTATTTGGACTGCAGGATAGAGACTGCCTTCCCTATCAAGAGTTGATAAACAAGTATAGGCAAAGACAAAGAAATAGGGGAATCCTAAACAAAAGACCAGCACTGGTAGAGTTTTTACTAGAATCTAGAACAGAAGCTGCTGTTAGAGAAAGGAATAATTAGTAGAGCATATAAAATATTGCATGATAACTGTGACATCCCTCTTCTGGGCCAGTGATCAAGGAGCCTCAGTCCCCATCACTGACACCAATATGTGTTATCCCTCCTCTGGGCCAGTGAACAAGGAGCCTCAATCCTCACCACTGACACAGGTGGAAAATGTTTAGTGTGAGAAAAATAGACACACAGTATTTTCAGCTGCAGCAAGTACAGTTTCCCATAACAGCACACAGGGAATGCACACTCCAGTCCTGAGGTTGGGTTTTCTCTCCAGGCCCCAAGTAAGACTCCCCACTGACCACTATAGGGCTGAGTCCTTAGCCGGGTTTTCCAAGCCAAGTCCTCCACCATCCTGTCTGTGAAATCAGTGCTCTCAGTATCCCTGTTCAAAGTAGCTGTCGCACACATTCTCTTTGAGATTTGATTTTCACACACACACACACACACACACACACACACACACACACACACACACACACACACACACACACACACACACACACTCTCTTGGGAAAGGATGGCACAGCTTACTCACTCTGCCACCTCCACCCTGACTATAAAGTAGATTTGCTGCCACCCAAGCACCTGAAGCTAGCTACTTTAAGGCTCTTACCAGGGTACCCAATTACACTTAGTGAAACTAATACAAATGGTAGTGCCTAACCAAGCAGCAATACTTTCAGGAATGTGGAGTCACAGTGCCACTAAATAAATGCAAGTGCTCTCATAGGTTAAATATTTTCTAAAAGGCCAGCAACAATGAAAGGTTTAGATATATTTAATAATAAATAATAAAAAAATGAACATACTGAATATCTATTTACAATAAACTTCAGAGTTTCAATCACAGGATGGAAAGAAGATACAGAAAAAACTGCATTAGCTAATCTCATTATATGTGTCTGACTGAAGAATTACTGTTCCCTAGTTACTTGCTAAAGCAAGGTAAGATAAAAGTGGATGAGTGTCTTGTCAGGTTCAAAAACAGAGTGCACTCCTCACATCTCTCACTAGTATTCAAATACCATTTCAGTGTTGGATACAGAATAACATCACACCTGGTCACCTGACTCTGTGGTTCCCACACTGTACTCTCACTAGAATCTGAGCCAGGATCTGTTACTGATGTGTCACAATACACACACAGAACTTTAGCTAAGGTTTATTACAGCATCTGGAAACTGTAAAACAATTCCAGCACTTCCACCCTTCCTGCAGAAACTAACAAACTATTCTCTGGTACCTCAGGGTAGCAATTAGCTCACCAAAAAGGACAATATAGCAGGATCCAAGCCCAGGTTTTTCACAGACATTGCGTCTCTGGCTGCATTCAAACCTGCGAGATAAAAGCTTTATGGCCTAAACCTAGTTATTTAATTTCATGCTATTTTTCTTAAGGTTAGCTAGGCTGAGCTTAACCCCTTCCCCTCCATTATCCGCTGTTAAAATATATACATTTCATCAGTTGTGATACAGTCTGACATACATGTGTATTTCTTTTCTGTCCAGCAGGACCTACTGTTGACAGATTTTTAACACAAGCAACTTTACAAATACAAACTCTAGCGATCTATGCTGGCATATGTTACACATGCACTGCCTTACTCCCCCTGGCACAGTTGACACTACCTCACATCATCACAATAATAAGAATCAATCCGAGGAGGTTAGAAAGGATTGGGAAGAGAGATCGGATAATCAGTTCACAAAGAAACAATGGGGGGAGTACATGTATGTCTCCCAAATATGCAACAATATCTCTTCTAGAAGATTTATGATCATTGCCTAGAAGTGCTTACATAGGTATTTTTATACTCCCAAGTAGACTCCAAAGAATTTTTCCTCCGGTAGAAAGCACATGTTGGAGGTGTAATGGGGGAAGAAAGAGGTAATCAGGAACATATTTTCTGGGAGTTTAATGAGTTGGCAGACATAAAAGATTCCCTGCAGACTACTCTGTCAGAGATACTGGGTGAGCAAAGTGGTATAACTAAGGAAATTATTTTTTGAGCTATGATACAGAATCAGAATTGCCTAGACATAGTAAGGCCTTGCTGAGTATAATTATGGTGGCTGCCAAAAAAGCAATTACCAGAAAATGGAAATCAAAGTCTAAAACCAAAGTAGTGAATATAGACTGGAATTGGGATCTTTAGAAAAGGGTAGGAGCAAAAAAATGAGAATTGTGGGAACAATACATGCAGAGGTGGAATGAGATGTTAAGATAGGAGGTACTGCCAGCTATGCCAGGAGAAGCAAGGCAGTTGATGTGTAACATGTCATTACAGCTAGCTGGAATTTTGTAAAGAATTATATGTCATTTGTATATCAAACTGATTTGTACAGATGCTTGTGTTGAAAATTTATTTGTAAAGCTACCTGTGTTAAAACTGCATCAACAGTGTGCCCTACAGGATAGAAAAATAAGTATAAATGTATTATTGTAACTGTTTAAATATGTATGTTTTAACAGAGGATACTGGAAGAGAAGAGGTTAATCTCAATCCACCTAACTTTGAGAAACAGTAAGAAATTAAATTACAGGGTCTAGGCCATAAAGATAGTATCTCACAGTTTCGAATGAAGCCAGAGACACAATGTCTGTAAGAAGCATGGTTTGTTAGTCTCTGTAGAAGGAGTAGAAGTTTGTAATTGTTTTATGACTTCCAGAAGCTGCACCAGATTTGAGCAAAGCTCTTGTGTGTGTATTATTGACATGTAGGTGCTAAATACTGGCAGTTTATAGAAACGGGGGAGTTGCATGGGAACCAGAAGTCAGATGACCAGATGTATGTGATATCATTCTGTACAGAAAAAATGTTTTATTATTAAGTGAGACAAGTCTCAGGGCAGTCTGTTTCTTGGAACCTGACATAGAAGGATCCCTCACCTACTTCACCTCGCCTTGCTCTTGTAAGTGACCAGGGATAGTAATTCTCTAAATCAGTTAGAAAAATATAGTGAGATTAGTTAAGTACTGTTTTTCTGTAATTGTGTAAATCTATTCATCTGTGTCAATTTAATATTTCCTGTGACTCAAACTCTGGTATTTATTGTAAACAGATATTTAGTATTTTCATGTTATTTTATTATTTATTATTTTTAAACTTTTCATTGTGTCTGGTCCTTTAGAAAATATTTTAACCTTTGAGTGTACTTAGATCTATTGGTGACACTGTGGCCACTCCTGAAGCCTGGCTGTTTGGTCAACGTTACCATTTGTAGTAAAATAATTTCACTCAGTATAATTGGGTACCAAGAGTCTTAGGTAGCCGAGTTTGTAGTGTCTGGTGGCAGAGATAACTATCTTATAGTCTGGGCAGAAGTAGGCACAGCGAGTAAATCTGTCAGCCTTTCCCACGTGTGTGTGTGTGTGTATCTATGTATATATATATATATATATATATATATATATATATATATATATATATATATATATATATGAAAATCAAATCTCAAAGACTGTGTTTGTCAGCTGGACATGAAGCACTGGGTAGGGAGACAGATAGAGAAATCCAGACCCTGGACTGAGTGTGTTCCCTGTGTACTCTTAAGGGATATTGTACTTTATGCAGAGAGATTCATCTGGAAATACTGGCTGTATCCATTTTTATTCCAAGTGAACGTCCTACTCCAGTGTCAGTGATGAGTTCAGGCTCCTTGATTTCTGGTCCACACAGGGGATGTCACATGAGGTTTAAAAGATGGATTTGAATGAGCTACGTGGTGTTTGACTGACAATGACTGGATAGATTATAAGTGATGCATAATGCTTTCAACTAAAATTATGTCAATATGGGTTGTGATTTATAATGTTTGCAACTAAAATTATGTGAATATTTGTTTTCATTTATAGAATGTATGATTGTTTATGTCATATGTGATAATTTAATAAAGGTCTTTCTTGTTTAAAAAAAGTGTGTGAAGTGAACTTCTGATTAAAAGAGCTAATGAGACTGAGTCCACTTACAGGCTGTTGAGTAAATGCACCCTACATCCCTGAGTAAGAAAGAGCAGCTATTAAGCTGCACTCTGCTAAGACAAGAGATAAAAATGCTTTGTGTCTTTACTGACTTGTTTAAAACATGGAATAGTGTTTCAGTAATAAATCTGAACATGAGAACACATTTTGTATTACATCAGCTAAGGCAATGTATTGTTACTGGTTACATAGCTAGCATATGTTAATCAAGCTAGTTTCAGTAAGTGTGTTCTAGTCCAGACCGGTTCTGCTTCTGAATAATTTTATTATAATGGTCTACTTGTAGATAAAAGAAGCATGGTGTTATGAATAACCTTTTAAGCATTTTTGATATATTTTTTGTTTTTACTTGACAACCAGATAAACCTTTAGGCACTATTTTGCCTCTTTTTCAGGACTGACCCAGGAGCACTGGCTAGTTAAATGATTTTCTCAGAACTGCACAACAGACAAATGGACACTCACAGAAATAAACCCAAGACTACAGGATGAAGCTCATGAACAGCTCCATTTTAATCTCCTGAGCTAAACTACCAAATATAGTAACTGTTGACAACTTTCCTTTTCAAGAAGGTCCTGTTTTGTTTTTTAACTCGTATTATATTTTCTTATGGATTTACAGTAAAACAACAAGCCATGTAAATATGAATCACAAAATAATGAAAAAAAAATACAGTAAACATCCACTGTGAAAAAACATATAAACCAATATGTCTGACAACCAAAAAAAAAAACCTTGTAAGTTGGCTCATAACAACTTCCTTTAAAAGTAAAATACTATTACATACATTAAAGCAATATATATACAAACAGATTAAAACATACACCCTATTATACCCTGCCATAGTTCCTTCTCCCATTATACAAAACATTTTCTTTGTGAGCTTAATCCCGTTCACTCTTCAATGCAAGAAGAGGGCTTTGCCTGTATACTCCTGAACTGTATATTCTTATTCCAAGTCTTCACCAACACCTGCTACATACATACATATTCCCATGTTAAACATTGATTCAAGCCTACCTAAATTAAACATTTCTGATTTTTATCAGACATTTTTGACCATTCACAGGTGATTCACAGCTTATTATTTCACCAGACTCCCTTTCTTGTGTGCGGTTATCTGTAAGGTGGGTCTATATTTACTTTCTACCAGTAGAATTCACTGTTGTGCTAGTTTTTCAATTCAAAACTGTTCTATTTACTTTCACTTTCCTAAGTCAGCCTCAACTTTTAGAAATTATATTTATAAACTATAAAACTTGTGGTTGACTCAGCAATTTATATGAATGCTTTTTTTTAATATTTGGTTTCTTGTTTTGGCAGAACAGCTTAAACCTAAGAAAACTAAGCCCAATGACTGCAGAGGATCTAGTTTGCTATAAATGAACACAGAACTTCCCTTACCAGATTCAATGTTAAAAGTATCCTTTGAATGTTGCAAGCATTCCATCTGTTCTTCTTCAAAAAGTAGCTCTGAAATCATTTCACTTTTAACAGTTTTGAGGCTGGTATTTCTAGCAAAAGGATATTGTTTCATGCTAATAAATAAGATTAGAAAAAAAAATCACTGGAGAGCTGTTGGTAGTCAGGCCTTTTTATTCAGTAAACCCAACTGATTTCCACCTAATCACACTTCTACGTTAAACCCTAGCCATAGTTAAATATATTGATTCTGGTTCAGACTGGATGAATTTTCAGCCTGTTGGTTAAAGAGTGAGAATTATTTAATAAATGTTCTGCAGTTAAGCTGGACACATTTGTAAACATCGTAAGTTAACCCTCTTTTAAGGAAAACTTGACAACACTTAGTGGTATTATGTTTTAACATACATTTTTTAATGGCTTTCTTGATGTTTTTAAATACTATACTGTGTTAGAGGGCTATGTGAAGTGTTTCAAGCTCCATTTCTCCAATTTAGACACAAATGAAAATGAAATGGCAAACTATTGCAAATGGTTATCTTTACCCATTTGATAAACAATCTAACGTATATGTTGCTTTCACTACTTTTGGCTACAGAAGCTTTAAGACTTTTGATGGTTATGGTCAACCACCATGCAAATGTAAATGAACAAGCAATTTATTTTCTACAAAAGCAGAAACAGGTCATCCTGTGTGAACCAGCACATATATAAACTTTTTGCAATGCTGCTGGTTTTTCCATAAAAATCTAATGTAGCTTCAAACTTGAACAGAAGGTAAGGCTGATTAAAAGGATAACACTTTTCAGAAAACATTCTGAACAAAATAAGAAATCATGGTGTTTGATCTGATGCAGTGGCAGCCTTTCTGTCCATCGTGTTGAACACAAAGTCAATGCTAAGAAGAATTAGCACAACTATTTACATGTCACAATAGGATCTTCTCAATCTGCCTCTTCTTTTGATGGTAGGTACAAAAAATGATCTTTTCTTCAGAAGGTCTAACATTACCCAGACCTATTTCTCCAAGATAATCTCTGAAATCTAAAGCTTTTGGAAGTCAGTCTTAGAGGAGATGTAAGTTAAATGTCAAACCAACACCTACAATTCTGTGTCTTAAACCCCTGGAATAATCAAACGCCTCCAAATTACCCCTTTAGTTCTTCTTATTTTCTGTAAACAATTACACCCTTCCATTTTTAGCAAATAGTTCTAGACTATCTGCTTTCAGCAGTAGAAGAAAAATAACTTGATTTCAGAGGAACTGGCATGTATTCTAGTTGGAAAATGGTAGCTGGAGATGTTGAAAGCAAATTACAAAATAGAGATTCCTTCCAGGCATCAACCTCAACCAATTCTGAAAGCCGCAAATTCTTTGTTAGAAAATGCAAAACTCATGTTTTTTTTCTTAATTCCAAAGAGGGGTGATGAAAAATGAAGTCTTATGTTTGACCTTTCCTTTCTAAACATGAACTTGAGGGTATAAAAGTTCAAAATGGTATAATTTTTATCACATTTGTTCCAGGAAGGCTAGATGGCCAAAATAGGTCTAAAAGATACATACAAGTAAATTCTCATCTTTCCCCCTTACTAGAGATTTCTGATATTCAAAGTAGGAAACCAGCAATTTTAGTGTGTGATCACTTCTTCCGTGTTAGTGACAGACCTGAGAATCTTCATGTTTAACCACAACTATTGCATTCAACGAGCAACACAGATGCAGATTTACCTGCATCCAGTTAGCTACACAGTTTCCTCTGTGGTAACTACATAGCCAATAGATAGTTGAACCATTCTTAAAATCCTTTGGTTGGACTATAAAGTGTAGGAAATCAGAATTCATGCCAGTACAGCAGAAACTTTTCTTGGAACAATCCTGGATTATTCATTTGATAAAACCTTTCTAGCCAAGCAGAGGATCTCTGTTTCAGTGGGTGGCTAAACAGTCAACACTGTTAGCAAAGAATTTTCTGAAGTCAGAATCCTGATTCACAATGTCACGCTGCATGGAGGAAGTTTCATCTTCACTTTCTGATTATTTGATCATCCATTTCATTCGTTTCTTTGATGAGAGACTCATCAGACTTTAACAGAGAGCTACTTCAAGAAACTGGCTTTTCAGGAAATGGGAGATATTTTTTCAAGTGAATATTCACAACAAATTGAAGTAAATGGTGCTGATGGTTACTAGCACTAATGGCATTCATTCAAATCAGTCTACCCACGTGAGTTCTTCAAATGAAAATAAATAACTCAAAAGAGAAATCTACTTCACAGATAAACAAGGTGAAACAAACTGCAACATCTCTTTAGACTGATTTTGCAAATTTGTGAAATGGCATTTTCCATAAGCCTCCAGCTACTAGTAGTTCATTTATCAAGCACAGGCAGTTTGCTAGCAGGCTGTGAGTTGGATGTTTTTTCTGGACCACAAACAGCATTAGCATATTTATGTATTAAACGAAAAATGTGAGGACAACCATTTTTAGATATGTTTTTGTCCCAGAAGGTTAGTTACCCAAATACTACATCAAAGTGCACAGCACCCTGTCATATCAAGATTGTGAGAAAACTGTCAATTTTATTCAGTCTCTCTGATACAATTGGTTCAAAGAGTTCTACAAAAGGCAGCAAAACAAAGCATTTAGCTAATTCTGATACCTCCATTTTTTCAACAGGGTGGAGTAATTTGTCCTCCCAGGGAAGAACTTCTCTTGCAGTGTCAAGGTAGTAAAATACATCAGGCTTTGGCATCTTTACAGTTCACTGCCTGGAGTTTTGATTCCTGACTTATCTCTCTTTTCTGAGCAAGTTGTGTAGGTTCTTTGAGAAACAAGAGAACCTTTTAAATGGAAGTCTTACTTTTCAAAATCTAAACAATTTTTGCTATACTGTAACTGCTCTTGTAGCACAGCTAGGATGCTGCTACTAATTGCTAATTTTGCTTATTAAAAAATAGCATACTCTTACTTCTAGCTAAGTACCAGTTAAACAAAGACACTTTATATATTTCAGTGACTGTAAACTACTGTAATCTCCTCTTCCAAACCAACCCAGCAACACTTGGTTATAAAGTCATGCTTTCAGCCCAATTATAATATGTATAAAATTATCATAAAAGTGTATTATTTAAAACATCTTTATCTACTTTTTCCTCTGTGAGTTTTACCCCATGCCTACTATTAAGTTTCCCCACCAATATAGACATGGTTCAGTCCTTCTTTAATCAGGGAGAGAGCTGTCCAGAAGGGGGACATCACTGAAGCAGCTGTGAGAGTGCTTTATACTCCCACCAGCTCGCTGTCAATTACAGCATTTTGTAATGGTCTAACCTCACCTCTGGGCAGAGTTAAGTTTGATCTGCATCACTGAGGGGGCCCACGTTTCCTTCTCCATGTTACTTAACACTTCCACACACCTACTGTGAATGCTACCACTAGACTATAGCTTGTTGAGCTTAACACCACCCCCAGGCCATGCATCTGCATTACTGCCCCAAGTGCATTTTTCACTGTTTAACTTTGCCTTCTCCTCCCCAGCAAAATAGGCACACCTCTTCCTCCACTGCCAGCTGTGTGACATGATACATCTGAAATGCTAATCAAACTCAACTCACCTGACCGCTAGTCAGGGTGTTATCTCCCTGTGCCAGGGGAATCATCCTTCTACTTGTTTTTAGACCAAATCACTCACACTCATTATCACTACTCTCTTTCTTACATCTTTCATTATTCTTAGATAAAATAATACTTAGTTGCCCTTGTACAAAGCTGCCATATAAAACATTGAATTTCGTTAGAAAAATAAGTAATTCCTGGCATTTACCACCAGGTAGTACTGATTAGTCGACTGGGACCAACCATCAGTTACGTTATTGCCTGGCAAAATTGCTTTCCTTGTACATCACCTTTCTGCAGTATTACTGTTAACAGACACCTGTAAATCTCCAAAAGCCAGCCATTGTAAACAGAAATCTCACATAAGTTATACACTTGAACCAAGCCAAAAAATATATTCAATGACTACTGACAAGTCATCTTGTAAATTGCATATCAGTTACAAACTGGAAAAACAGAATTCTCTTCATCATTTTTTAACTATTATACTACTTAATAAGTAGTATAAATGAAAGTTATGCACTTACCATAATGATAGATCTGCATTGTCTGTTTCCATCTTTCCTCAACAGATGGGTCTTCGGATCCAACCTTGGATCTGACTTTGCCAGCTTCAGATTTTTGGATCCACAGCTCAGGCTCTTCCCCTTAACCATAATTCCCTCCTAGCAGCAACATTACCTCAGATCAAGTTTGGTTGCAACCCCTTTACATAAAAATTATAATGAAAACGATACGTATAATAGAAGCCAGTCTGCACTGGAGCTAAAACAGGATAAGATGTGGATCAGGAAGCAGATCATAATATTGTACCAGGAGCCTATAATGTAAGAACTACCATACAATGGAAGGGGGAAGGAAGGAAGTAGGGGAGTTGAGCTGATTTTGCAATATACTGTAAACAGCAATATATCATCGAAACATTGAAGGCAAAATTTTTTTAAGCAAAAGACCGAACTACAATCTGGAAAACAAAAACAAAATCTAGCCTAAATGTCACAAACACGATGATCAACATTCGACATACCAGACTTCCAGTTTCAAAAGTCCATATGGCCTTTTATGTTTTAGTAGGGGGACAAGCCCCCCCTGCATCCTCCACCCCCCTGCAAATTATATATACCAACTCAGAGATCACACTACAGTGAGGAAAAGGGTAAATTCCCCAATCCTTACTGTACCACACTCTCCATTCACAATGAATCAAGGTTTACTTTCATTATTATGATTTCATATTATTATAGTTTGGCATTGTGAAACTTTGAAAACGTACTTTCAGCCACATGCTGTTTGAGAATGAGCCTTCAAAATGTTGATGGTATACCATATACCTTGTTTGCCAACAAGCTTGGTGCAGCTGGCTGGGCATTGAGTGACAGTGCCTACAGATTTTGTAGAATTCAGTTTAGTGTGAACATTAAAGTTAGTGGAATTTAGTACAGTTAAGCATAAATTGCCCCAATAAAACACCCTTATTAGTCTGCATGAACAAAGCACCCACAAAAGCTGTCTTACCCCAATACTCCACCTCTTGTAGATCCCCAATCAAAGGACTGGATATTATGTATATGCAATTTCCTAACTTCTCTGTAGCCAGCCTGGTGGATATGGGCATCTTGAGACAATGTAGCAATTGTCTCATGTTTACCAGTAACCATTTAATCCGTAATAGCCACAAAGTGGAAATGAAAACTGCAATAAAACAACGAATAAACAACACTTGAAGCAGTTCTAATAAACTAGGCTCCTGTTTAGAACCGGTGTTAGCATTTTGGGGGCCTCCAGCAAATGTCAAGCTGGGGGCCCCCTGGGCATGTCAAGTCTATGTATCACCTTTTCGCTGCCATCCTTCCTAAGCAACATTTTAGTTCATATTGCAAACTTTTAGGAGCAGTGCGCACAGACTGACCTGTAGCTACAATGCTCTTACATTACAACAGGCCTGTGTACCACACTCTGTTGGACCATCTCACAAAGCAACATTTACAGTTGCTGGCATTTAGTTGCAACAATGATACATTGCAGCAATTTTATGTACAGTTCTGGACTTAAGTGAAATGCCACCCTAGGCATACTGTTTCAGCACCCTTCCCCCCACAAACACATACCCTCCAGTCTTCCCCTGTTTTTCTCCCATCTTGGATTCCCATACTATGCACACTACGTTTTTCTTCCTTTTCTCTCATTTTGCCTTACTCAAGCTTTTTCAAGAAGCCATAACTCCCTATGCGCTCTGAAGTGCATTTTAGAGTTTTTTTTTCTTTTTACACAGCCTTTTCATCCAAAAATGGCTTGAACGAAAATTATGATTGAGGAAAGAAATTGTGTTTCTGTTCAGCTTTAGTTTTCCTTGGATCCTTTCAACACACCTTTTCTGACCAAGACAGCACAGTAATAACCATTTAGGAAATAACTCAAATAATCCAGGTGTGCCCAAAAGTTATAGGGGTTATAGATTTTCTCAGGTGTATTTTAGAGCATTTTCCCAGCCTTTTAATCCAGTGGTGACCTAAATAAAGAAAACATGAGTAAGAAAAGAATTTCAGTCTTATTTTTTCTTTCTTTCAAGAAAGACATAAGTTGTACCCAGACTTAATGTTCAAAGATGACAAAATTGTAGCTCACAATAAACTAACAAGCTAGTTGCTGTCTGGATATACAAGTCCTATCTGGGAATTGCCTGCCTCCCTAACCCACCCCCACCCCCCAAAAAATAAGACTGCCTAATCATCTTTCTGGTGTTAGGCTGGGATGAAAGCAGAGCTTCAAATTGCCACATTTATGTATTTCAAGTGTCTGCAGACATACATATACATAGCATGCCTTCTTACTACATAGCATGCCTTCTTACTCCTCAAACTCCTCAGACTGTCAAAGGCAGCTACCTGTATGCATTCCTGAAGTGTGATAGTGAGGGCAAAGTGAAGCAAATAATGACTGCAGTAATGTATTTTTCTTTGTTCCTAGACAGTACCCTGCCTCTACACAAGCTATAGTAACCTTTGTACACCTCTGAGGTCTGTTTGAAAAGTTAAAGAAAATAATGACCACAATGTCCTGAGCCCAAACTATAATGACCTCGTGCACACCTCTAAGGTTTGACTGTGGTGAAAATTAAAGAAGTAATAACCACACAACCCCCTCCCCCCCCACCAACACACACACACACACACATACATAACCTACAGCAGCTTTCTGTACACACATATCCAAGCAGGGCTGGTATTACCATGGGTGCAGTTCAGGGCAGACGTCATTATAAGCTTTATCCTAACAGGGTCCTATCACAGCCTGTTCAGGTTAAAGAGCGTAATCAGAAATTAATACATTTTTCCCCAATCAGCAACAGCTTTTGAGGGGCCCCTACAAAGTCAAGGATGATCTGTATCCATTTATATAATGTGGGGAGTTGGTGCCCCCAAATTCTTAGAAGATCTAAAGTAAGTGTCTATGTTCTGTGATATATTTTATGCCTCACTTTTGAAATATAATTACTTGTTAGCTACATTTTTACTGATACCCAGAAGAATAATATATATGTCCTGGCATTATTGGGTGTCTGCACAGATAAAAATCACTGATCCATTTTACTCACACGTGCACGCATGCACACACACACACACACGTATAAGCCATAGCAATACTAGTTTTATACTTATTTTGACAAATAACAATACATTGTGCAACACTGGTACTGGCACACCAGATCAGTGACTTCTGATTAGCAGTTATCAAAGAGTAGCGAGTGTAAGTCATTTTTATTTACCTCATTGAGGAGTAATGCAAACATGTCACTGTCCCTGGTTTCACAGACCTTCCCTGATTTTGCTCATAATTTTGCTCCATCATTCATAAAAAGTTTAGTTGATTTGCTTGTGAATCATTCAGGACTACAGAGAGTCAATAATTCCAGACATCAGAGTTTTATACTTATTGAGCAAAAAAATGCATATTGATGCAAAATGTGTTATTCTATTAACTTTTTAATTGAATTAGAGTAATATTTAAAACATGTTCCTGATTTAGAGCTTTTAATCTGCTATTATTCATATTGCGCTGAACTCTTCAGCAAAGAAGTTGGGAGTTATAGTATCTGCTCTTCTGCCAGTATTTGTAAAACTCCCTGTAAGAGAAAATCTTCCTTGAAGATTGGAAGCATCAGCTGTTTTTAAAATCCAAGGTATGCATTGAGATCAGTCACGCTGGGCTGATGATCTCTCTAGTGCTTATTTTGCCTATGTTCATTACCAGCTTTATTCTAACAGAGTCATATCATGGCCATGTTCAGGTTAAACAGCCTAATCAGAAAATTAATAAAATTTTTCCTCCTCATTTTTCCCCAATCAGCTGCAGCTTTTGTGGGGCTCCCACACAGTCGAGAATGATTAGGGGGGCCCCTTGCAGCCATGGGTATTGTAGGTACCTAAAGCTGAATATGTTGTTAGTTTTAGAGGAGACAATGTCCACCAGCAGGGTTTAACTAAGCCAGGGGTACTATGTCAGTGGTAAAATATTTAATGGAATTGTGAAAGCTGTTGCTTGATAAAACACGGTTACTATAACCAGTGATATATTTGAATTTTAAAGGAGATACAAGATGCCTGTACTAGTTTTTGTTGTTTTGACAGACATGTTACAAAATATCAAGATAAGATAACTAGCAGTGGTTGGGACCCCATAGGAATAGGGGGCCCCCAGCAACCACAGGGGTCGCTGGTGCCTAAAGCCGGCTAGGGTCCCGTTCAATGGAATTATTTATTTTCCTGTAATATTCTGACAAAAGAGCTTTGTCAGAATATTACAGGAAAATAAACAATTTCATTTAATGTGAGTTTAGTTTATTGTAACCACTTAATCCTTAAAGAAGCATATGCAGTAGGCGTGAAGTGTACTTACACAATGACACTGGCAACTAAACTCACACATAAATTTAAAAGTGAAATAAACCAGCACCACGACACTCAACAGCAGAGCAAATTTATTAACTCACACTTGCTAGTATCTAAAGACTTTCACCGAACAGGCCTTATCAGGCAAATAGTCAAACAGTAAAAAAAGCAGCTTTAAATATCCTAAGTCTTGTGACTGAAGTCATGTGACTTTTATAATTAAGGATTTAGACACACGCACATGCATATATGAAAAATGTGTGTGAAAAGTATAATATACACAATAATAAAAATATATAAAAACAGTACATAATTTTTTTATCATTTTATTCTGTCTTTTAATTCATTTAAAATGGGTTTCACTGTAAAACTGTCATTAAGACCAGGAGGTTGTGCCTTAAAATGAATAATCCATTTGTTCACAAGAATTTCAGTATTGTTTTTAATGTTTTCCCCCTCTAATACTTTCATATTGTTTGTAGTATTAGGAAACAGAATTCGTGGGTCATGTCAGTATCCTTGATATGCTTATAAATTGTATTGGTTTTATTTCTCTTCAGATGTCTGACATATGTTCACAGATTTGTTCCTTTAGGTTTCTATTTGTTTTACCTATATAATGATTTACATACAGACATATAAATGATATTTTTGTATTACATGTTCCATAAGACTTGAGAGAATGGTACTTGTTTAACTGTATGAGTAAAAGATTTTATATCAAAACACGTGAAGTACAAGAAGTTATGAAGAAATATTGGTTTACAATCCAATATATTCCTAGGTTTAAAGACATTACTCCAGATCAATTAACTTTTGGTTATACGAAATCTGTTAATCTTAAAAATATTTTGTGCTATAAAGAACTGGAGAAATTATTTTTCTGAGCTATGATACAGAGTTGGAATTCCCTAGACATGGTAAGGCCTTGCTGTGTCTAATAATGGTGGCTGCCAAAAAAGCAATTACTAGAAAATGGAAATCTAAACCACCTATACTGGAAGTGGTAAATGTAATAACAGAGATAAAACAACTGGAATTGAGATCTTTAGAAAAGGGTAGGAGCAAACTACATATGAAAAAATGGGAATTGTAGGAATAATACATATAAGAGAGGAATGAGGTTTAAAAGGCGTCAGGACTTAAATAAGCTTTGTAATGTCTAATTGAGAAAGACTGGGTAGATTATAAGTGATGCATAATGTTTGCAACTGGGAGTGTGTCGGTGTGGTTTGTGATGTAAAATGCTTGGGACTAGGATGTGTGTGGTTTGTTTTCGTTTATATAAATGTACGATTGTCTATGTAGTAAGTGGTTTAATAAAGATGTTTCTTGTTTAAAAAAAGGGCAGGAATTGAATAATTTATGTACTGTTGCTTATGTTATATGATATATAGCAATACATGTATTGTTATGTTAATATAGTTTGATTACTTTTATATGAATGTAAACTTGCCTATGTCACAAGTGATAATTCAATAAAGGTGTTTGAAAAAAAATAACATCTTCCAAAGTAGGCACATATAGGTGCCATAATTGCCAATTTTGTATGCACATTTACACTGAAAAATATTTTACTCATCCAGGAAGTCAGAATCAGTGAGGCTACCTCCACAAAGAGGCTGGTCACCAGTGGAGTCTGCCAGGGCTTTGTGCTATGCCCACTCCTCTTTGGCATCTACTTCTCGAATGTCAAAGCCAATGTCAAAGGCCTCTGGCTAACCAAGTTCACAGATGACTGCAAACTGGGAGCAGTCACTGAATCCTCCAAGATAAGAACACCCTTCAGGAAGTTCTATCACAGACAAATGCTTGGTACCAAAGTCATGGCTTAAAACTCAATACCAAGAAATGCATTATAGAATCTTTGTGAAGTCAGACACCCAGGTAAGTATGTCATCAATAAAACACCCCTAAAATTGATTCATTAGTTATGGATCTGGGTACTCATGTAGACAGTAACCTAGCTTTTGACCCACGTGTTCAAGGTAGTAAGAAAATCATTTCAGGTTGCTCAACTTATAAGCAAGGGCACGGCATCTAGGTCCAGAGAGGTCATCATACCACTATATTTGACCTTCATCAGACCCATAATAGAGTATAATGTCCCCTTCTGTATTTAATGACCAAACACATGCAGCAAATGGAATGCCCACAATGGTTCCCTACAAAAAGCATATATGGAGTAAACACAATGTCATATGCTGATCACCTCAAAGCCTTGTCATGCAGACTTCTAAGAGATGATATTTGCTGACATACAAGTTGCTCCTACATCCTGCTTTGATGAACCTTTTGCACATACGCAAAACCGCATCAAAACTACTAGATTAAAAGATCTAAATTTTACTTGCGACATAAACAGGACATGTTGGACAGACATATATGTTTCTTAGAGAATTCCCATTCTCTGGAATGGGCTCCCCATCCGTTTGAAGCAGAGTTCCTCACTATCCCTGTTTATGTACATCTTCAACCAATGGATGGATAATCAGAAAGTCACCCCTGTCTGACGCTAATATTTCTGATGGACAGAAGCAGTCAGTAAATCACCCCTATATAGATCAAATTTGTGGGTCACATTTGGGTTGCACAACTGAAAAAGTCCTTTTTGTAATTCTGGGATAACATTATGCATAAGTTTCTCAGTGGCCTTTACTGGGATAAAGATGATGGAGATTTGTCCTTTACGTAGATGATATCTCTGTTGATCAGTATGAATCTCCATGATCTTTATTCCAGTAAAGGCCATTGAGAAACGTATGCATAATGTTATCCCAGAATTACAAAAGGTACTTCTTCAGCAGGGATCATTTTAACACTTGATCATCCAAATGCTTCTGGAATAATATTCATGAGTTCCTTTATCCTTGTCAACAATCTAGTCGTCTCTCTTTCTACGATGTAGCCAGTCAGGATATTGCAAAACAGTTTGGGAATTCTAAAAGGTAATACTAGACTATTCAGGCCAAATATCTATGAAGACTAATCATTCCATCTGCAGATATGACATGCAAGTCTCCTTAAAAGAAACCAATGTCTATATGACTAGGAAACTCCACTGTGAAATGAGAGATTCTGGTCAGTACAAGCTCCTATAATCTGACCAGTTTTGCTTATAAACTGAAGTATGAAGAAATCACTAGTATCTTCTAGAGGGAAGGAAAGTAGCTTCATTCCCATTCACACAGGAAGTATTTAACATGAGATAAATAGTTTTAGACCCATTGCTGTATTTAATATTGTGGCTAAAATTCTAGAGCATGTCATTTACCAATAGCTCATAGGATTTAAAGAACAGCATGGCTTTAGGAAAGGCTAATCTGTCAATAATAGCTTTCTGACGTTATCAGAATTAGGGAAAGTATTTAAAACCATTAGCCTCAGTCGCCTCTTAAAGAGGTTAACACAAATGACTTCAGTAATGATACCACAAAGTGGTTCAGCTGCAACTAAAAATACTAAAGATATTGAGATGGTGCAGTGGGCTATCAAGTGACTTTGAAATCAACGACAGTGTTGCACAAAGATCAGTCCTTGCGTCCCCTTTTATTTAGATATATTTCAGACTCCTTTCTGCACATTGTTGATGATACATCCATGATTCAATATGCTGAATATGCACCTTTATTGTACACTGATAATAATCACACTGAAACTCAACAGCACTGCAGAAGAGTTTCACAAAACTTGCAAATTGGTTAGAGGACTCTTATCTGATAAAGTCTAGCAAGAGAAAAATTATTTTATAGTTAATAGTAATTACTACAAGACTTTGCATGCTCCAACTATTACTATCATGACCAAAAAAAAAGATAAAGGTACAATAGATAGAACAGTTAAACTATTTAGGAGTCATTCATGGCCATCCATTCTATTTCAAACACTAGATCATATAATATCCTAGAACATGTTACCAGATGCTAGGCAGCCTACACAGAATTTAAGATCCCATAAGATGCCAGAAAAGTTTGAGAAAAGAGAGACTGGAAAAGCAATTTACAAAGAAACAATAGGAGGATGTATGTATGGTTTCAAGTTTGCAACAAAGTCCAGAAGGATTAGGATTTTTGCTCGAAAGTGTTTGCTTAGCTACTTTTATACTCAAAACAGACTTCAGTTTTTTTTTCCTCAGGCAAAAAGCAAATGCTGAAAGTGTGATAAGGAAGAAAGTGGCACTTGGGAACATTTCACTCAACAAAGGTGGCCTAGCAACAGACCTGGGAAATTACAGACTCATAAGCCTGACCAGCCTCATCTGTAAGGCCATGGAACGTATCATTATGGACAACATAAATAAAAACATAGGTGATCTCCAAACCCTGGATCCTACCACATTCAGCTTTGTCAAGGGTAGATCCTGCCTGTTAAATATTGTCGATTTTTTTTAAAATGTGACAAGGGCCAATGATGAGGGCAGATCTGTGCACACAGCATACCTCGACTTGGCAAAGGCTTTCAACACAATCCCACACTCAGGCATTACCTATAAACTTAGCAAACAAATGTAAACCTCTTTGTTGTAAGATGGGTTGCTAATGGGCTAACAAACCAGACACAAACTATCAAAGTGGGCGACTCCACATCAACCAGCAGACCTGTTACCAGTGGGGTGCACAGAGGTCAGTGCTGGGTCCCCTAATGTTTGGTATATACTTCTCAGATGTTCAGGTAAAAATTAAGGGGTTGTGGCTGACCATGTTTTCAGACAACTGCAAAATGGGTGCAATTACTGAATCCACCAAATTATGTCAGTATACTCCAGGAGAGTCTTATGCAGACCAGTGACTGCTGTCTTAGTCATTGTCTCAATCTGAATGCAAAGAAATGCATCATCATTCCCTTCAGCTCAAACAATGTCCCTTCACACTATCAAATCAACAATACCCTAAGTACCCACAAAGTGGTAAGGGGCTTTTCACAAGTTGACCTCGACCTTAACTTTGACCATCATGTGTCTACTGTAATGGGTAGTCATTAAGAATTGCAATCTTGGGTATTAACTAACATTTCTATGGTATTACACTGGGATGAAATGGTTAGGCTTGAAATGACCTCTGGGTCGATAGCCTAGTAATCTCTCATGATCCTATTTTTTTATCCAAATACCATTATTGAATTATCACTTGTGACATAGGCAAATCTACATTCATGTAAAAGTAATAAAACAATATTAAGATAACAAACATTATACTTCACATATGTTGCTATATATCACATAACCTAAGCAATGTTACATAAATTATTCAATTCCTGCTTTTTTTTTAAACAAGAAACATTTTCAATAAACCATCACTTACTGCATAGGCAATCATACATTTATATAAATGAAAACAAACCATGCCAACAATCCTAGTTGCAAGCATTTTACATCACAAACCTTACTGACAAACTCCCAGTTGCAAACATTATACATCACTTATAATCTACCCAATCTTTTTCAGTCACACATTACACAGCTAATTTAAGTCCTGCCAACTTTTAAACCTAGGGTTACCACCTGTCCCACTTTGCGAGGGACAGTCCCTCTTTGGGCAGTTGTGTCCTGCAAAAAATTGTAAAAATGGGAAATGTCCTGAGTTTTTAGGACAAAATTATTTGCTATATTTTATGTAATAGTTGCATAAAACAGTTATTCTGCATCTGAAACACCTAAATGTTATAAGAAACAGAATAAGCAAACAAGAATAAGCTTTTATTTAGGCAGAAAAGTGAAGTTCTGTCCGTTGTACTGGCCGTGGGTATGTTTTGGCCTGCAAAATCTGACTTTTGTACCAAAAATTCCCACTTTCGGCATTTGAAAAGGTGGCAACCCTATTTAAACCTCATTCCTTCTTTGTATGTATTGTTCCCACAATTCCCATTTTTTTCCTATGTAGTTTGCTCGTACCGTTTTCTAAAGATCTCAATTCCAGTTGTTTTTTTCTCTGTTACTATATTCACTACTTCTAGTATAATTGGTTTCAATTTTGATTTCCATTTTCTAGTAACTGCCTTTTTGGCAGCCACCATTGTTAGACACAGCAAGGTCTTACCATGTTTAGGCAATTCTGATTCTGTATCATAGATCAGAAAAATCATCTCCCTCATCAGGCCAATATGCCTGCCCAGCATATCTGATAGTGCATCCTGTATGACATCCTTAAAGTATGCCAACTCACCGCGATCCCAGAAAATATGTTCCCAATACCTCTTTCTTCCCTTTCACACCTCCAACATTTACTGTCTACCTGAGGAAAAACTCTCCGGAGTCTACTTGGGGCATAACAATATCTATGTAAATATTTAGGGGCAAAAATCCTAACTCTTGTAGATTTGTTGCATATTTAGGAGACATACATATATCCTCCCATTGTTTCTTTGTGACTTGCTTATCCAATCTCTCTTTCCAATCCTTTCTAACCTCCTCTGATTGACTTTTATACTTATCATGCAACATTTTATATACTCTACTAATTATTCCTTTTTTAATGGCAGCTTCTGTTCTAGATTTTATTAAAAATTCTACCAGTGCTGGTTTTTCATTTAGGACCCTCCTATTTCTTTCTCTTTGCCTGTACTCTGATATCAATCCCTGATAGGGAAGACAATCTCTAACCTGCAGTCCAAATAATTTTGTGGCGTATTCACATTCTATCATCTTTCCCTCTCAAGCTGTTTGCTTCTAATATATTGGTTCCTTTGCCAGTTTTCACCAATAAATTTTGACATCCTCTTGCCTATTGCCTGTATCTCTAATTGCAGTCATCCAGATTAGCAGAATCTCCTTTCTCCATTTCCATGTTGGTTTAGTTCTTAGAATACTTTCTGCTACTTTATGGATATAATATTCTGCATGATTATTGTTATTTTCCATAAAGGCCTAAATCCAAAATCCCAGTCTCCTTATTTCTTGAGCTTCCCCCATGTTTCATCATCATCCCTTTCCACTTTGAATTATAGTTTTTTGCTTGTGCTATGTATAGGAGTCTTAACTGTGTAGCTCTGAAGTAACCCTTCAAATTGAGTAATCCCAATCTGCCCTGTTCTACTGGAAGAATCATCTTATCCCACTTGGGTCTATATTAGAAGATTGAATGTTTAGGTGATCAAACACCTAAACATCAATCTTCTAATATCGAAACCAAAAAATGGTGAATGGCCAATTTAATGCAGGGAAAGATTTCTCTTGGCGGTTCTCTGGATTTTGCCATTTCCTATACTGTAGAGCGATCTTGGAGGTGGTAAATTTAGTTAGGGGGTGTGGGGGCCAAAGCCCCCCACTTACTTTGGATGTAAAGTTTTGTTTTGTTTTAGTGGCCAAAGGATGTGTTTCCCTGGGACGTTCACTATTTTCAGATTCAATATTAGAAGATCGATGTTTAGGTGTTCGATCACCTAAACATTCCATCTTCTAATATAGACCCATCCCACTTGACTCCTGATGTCTTTGCCTCCCAGATAAAGTCCTTCAGCTCTTTATTAAATGCTACCCACAACGTCTCTGGTTGATAAAAATATGTCTGACCTGTGTATAACACTAAAGGGACTAAAAACATTTTAACTGTGTGTATCTTACTATCCATATCCATGTAACAAAGCTTTCATTTTCTCAGTTTTTGTATTATCTTTGGTTTAGTCTCATCCCACATATGCTTAGCTGCAACACTAGAATCATTTTTAATCCATACTCCTAAATATTTCATTTTATCATGTCCCCATAAATATGGGAATTCATGAACCAGTTTGTGTGGGTACACATTTTACCACTATTGTCTTTGTTTTAGCTTCATTAATGTTGTATCCCGAAAATATCTGAAACTGTCTCAGACTGTTCCATAACACTGTAATATCTTTTTTCTGTTTTTTTCAGGTACAAAATAATATCTTCTGGAAATAAAGCCAGCTTTTCTTGACTACCATACCAATTATATCCTTGAATTTCTGAGCCCCTTATTTTCTTTGCCATTGGTTCTAAATATAATGAAATAATAAAAGGGAAAGAGGACACCCTTGCCTGGTTCCTCTGCTCAAGCAGAAATTATCAGAGAGGACCCTGCCCACTTTAATTTTTGCCTCTGATCCCTCATATATTCTCCTAATCAGTCTTATACTTTTTTTTCAGGAAATGCAAATGCTTCTATTGTCCTGCTCATAAATTCCCAGCTTACCCTGTCAAATGCTTCCTCTACATCAAGACCCACCAACAACAATGGTATTGTCTTACATTCTGTTTGCCTCTGGATCATCAGCGTTCTGTTAATTTTGTCAAATGTTTGCCTCCCCTCCCCTCCACAAAACCACACTGATCCATATCTATCAGTTGTGGCATTACATTTGTCATTCTTTTAGCTATTATAGACATGAATACTTAATAGTCATGGTTTAGTATTGAAATGGACCTGTTTGAAGCTGCATCTGATGGATCCTTACCTTCTTTAGATATTACAGCTATCACTGTTTTCTTCCAGGATGGTGGTATTTCTCCTCCTCTTAAGATATTGTTAAACAAAACCTTTCAGACCTTTATCAGTTTTTTCCTCCTAGCTTCAAAACTTCCACAGGAATACCATCTATTCCTGGGGACTTTCCTTTAGATTGGTTATGCATCACAATTTTTATCTCATCGACTCCTAACCTACCTGTTAGTAACTGACCCTCATCTACCTCTAACCTTGCCATATTTAATTCTTCCATAGACATTTACATATGTATCTTTTATTGATTTTCATATTTCTCTGCTTTATAGAGACTCTCATAGAATTTCTGAAATATTTCTAATACCGCTAAAGGATCTCTTGTTACCTTGTTTGTTATAGGCTCCCTAAGTTTGGTGATATCCCTTTCTACTTTCTGTTGCCTAAGTCATTCTGCTAAAAGTTTTTGTGCTGTAGAGTTATTAGCAGAAAACAGTTGCTTAACATCAATCTTTCTAAGCTCATGCATATTATGGAGGTAATCCCTTATTTTCTGCCTTTCATGCTACAGTTGATCCTCTTCTTGTTCTCTGAGATTCCCCCTATTCTGCAATACTTTAACATTTGTCATTCCCCCTAAATAATTTTTGTTACTTCTCAACCATAGCTCTCTTTCTTTTATTTCCACCCTATTTTTAAACTCCACCATAATTTTATCACACTCCCTAGCTATATTTTCAGAAGAAATTTCTATCCTCTCTACCAACTCCTGAAAAACCTCCACAGCCCATTCCTCAAATTCCTCTCTTTTCAACAGATAGGTGGGGAAGTGCCAATGTCTAATTTTTATTTCAATACCCTATGTTTTTATTTTAGCTATTATTGGCACATGATCTGAAATAGTTATTGGGTGGGTACCAAGACCTTCAATTAAATATACATGTTCCTGTGAAATGTAAATTATGTCTAGCCTAGCCCGGTTTTAATATCATGTAATAATGTAAATTCACCCCAAACTCCTAGCACTGAATTCACAACTTCCATGCCAAATATTTTCATAAATTTCTTCAAAAATCTACTCTCCTTTGTTATATTTTCCCTTCTGGACCCCCAGATACATCTTCACTACTGCAAATCAAGTTCCAGTCCCCAGCTGTAAGTAATATTCCTTGCTGAAAACTGATGATTTCTCCCAGAACTTTCTTAAGCTCCATTACAGCAGTTTTAGGTAGAATATAAATACATGCCAGTGAATGCCTCCTCCATTGACAGTAGCCCTTTAGCACTACAAATCTGCCATTGCTATCTTTTTTATCTTCTTCTATCACTATTGGAGCTCCTCTTGCAATTAATATAAGTACTTCTCTTTTCCTTTGTTCCAGGTATTCTGCTGAATAACCATCCTGAAAACCTTTCTTTAGCAAATTCACATGTTTATTTATTTCTAAGTGTGTCCCTTGTAACATAGCTATTTGTACTCTACATTTTTAATATAGTTCACTACTCTTTCTTGTTTGTATTTATCTGTGAGGCCATTTACATTTAAAGACATTAAAGAAAGCATCATTATGTTAAAATGTTGTTATTCCTACCTTTTATGTATAACACCTTTTTTGTTAAATGTCTAGTTTCAGCTTTTGTGTTACATGCATACACTGTTTGGCAGATTGAACTTTTATACAGTTGTTTCTTGTCATATCCATTTGAGCATATGTCACATCTTATAAAACTTTTTTGTTTTATTGAAAACCCTCAAACAAAAACAAAACAACCCCCCCCCAATACCAGCCTAAAACCTATTAACTTAATACTAACACACAAAACTCTGTACACCTTCAAATATTTAATTTTTACCCTCCTAATAGGAACAAAAGTTCCAAACTAACAGCCACACTAACAGACTCGAGTTAACCTAAAAGAAAGGTCATTCATGCTAAGACGCATGGTGCAGCCTGTGCTTCTACTAAGTGCTGATTGATTTTATCTTATTGTTGTATCTCTTACAGCTGGGAAAACCCCTGATTATTTTCAGAGAACATTAACTACCTTGGGAAAAACCCTGAATGCTTTCAGAGAACATTATCTACTTTGGAAAACCCCTGAATGCCTTCAGAGAACATCTCTTAGCCAATTTCTATTTTCTTTTTTTTTTTCCCTCAGCCAATCACTCTCCACCAGACTGTAGTGAGTTTGTCTTTATCAGATTGTCTCCAGGGAAACATGAGAACCAGGCAGCCGGTTTCTCTTTATTGTATGTTATAGAAAAAAACTCATAATATTCAATGTTCTTTTTCATTTACTTGCTCTCTTAAAACTCATTAATAAATCAATCTAAGGTCTTTAATCTAGTTATTTCCCCATGAAGAATGAGAAAAAGCACATTAATTTTTTTTATCATGCTTTTTAACCAGGCTATTTTTAATACATTGCAGTGCCTACAGTTCTTAAAACTGAACAAGAAGAGAAGGGAGAAATAAAATAAAAGAACAGTAGCACCTGTGTACAACCACCATTACACTTAAAAATAATACTTTATTGTTTAAAGAAAACTACATGCCACTAAACTGATACTGTTTAAGGGGAAAACAATCTTTACTTACAGTTAACTTTTTCCCTCCTCTTGTCCTTCCTAAAGCACTTTTCTGAACATTAATGACAAGAAGTAGGGCATATGACTTGGGGTCAACCACAAGTCCATCAAACTCTGAAAAAGTCCAATATTTCCAGATTTTCTTGTTCTGTCGTAATTCACAAATATAATTATTGCACTGTAATCACATATTAAGTTACTCGTTTTATTACTGTTCATCTCCAAAATCCTGTCTCTGCTACATTTCCAATATACTGTTGATTCTTCTAGTCAATTCTTGTCCTCCCTTCCTTCTCTCCAACATTTTCCATTGAAAATATTGAAAAGATTTCACAGGTACAGTCTCTCTGTGGTTTTTGTTTCTAGAAGAGCAAGAAGCAGAATGTCCTTTTGTTTCACAGCTTAGTTTTTTTGTTGGAGAAACTTTTGTATTTCCTCCTTAGCATGTACGTCATCAAAAAATTATTTTGTACCTCCAGGGAAGAATAACTTGAAGACAACTGGGTACAACAGTTGAATCTCACACCTGCATCTCAACATTCCCTGAATAGTGAAATAAATTTGCTTCTCGTCTGTCTGGTGTACAGTGAGTAATCATTCTTCACAAACACTCTGCTGTCACCCACTTTTAATACTTTGTCCTTCTGCCACAATGTTCTCATAATCAACTCCTTCTGCTGGTAGGATTGCACCTTTACTATTAAATGTCTAGGTTGCTTTCTTATAGACAGGTTTGGAGCATATAGATGATGTGCCCTTTCAGCTAGCAACTCCTGCTGTGGAATACCAGTGCAGATGTCCTTCAAGGATGCATCTGCAGTCATAACATATGGGTTGTCCTGCTTCAGGCAGCCCTTCGGTCGGCCAGATTCCAAAGTCTGGGTCTGGCCTCGGCTGATGTCACACTTTCCCCGACGTCAGAGCGTCTGGGGGTATAAAAGCATCAGCCGACGCCATTTTCCTCAGTCTATCTTGCCGCGCGGTGCCCGAAGCAGAAGCTGTTCGCAAGTGCCGGTCGGTCAGATCCAGAGATTTCAGCTACCGAAGACTTTGAAAAAAGCTAAGTACCCTGTTGGGGACTCTTTCTTGCCTCAGCCGATGTCAGACAAAGTAAATAATTGTTTAACTTGTGGGAAACAAATACCTCATAAGGATTTCCATTCTTACTGCCTTCCTTGCTTAGGCCCAGACCATGACGTATCGGCCTGTTCAGCCTGTGCCTCCTTCAACCGACGAACTCTTAGACGTCGGTCGGAGTTTGCAGAGGAATTTTTTGGAGCCGCTTTTGCTTATAAAATGCCGTCGGAGACTCCGACTTCGCATTTGGTCAAAAAACGCAAGGAAAAGGACCGACACTCGCGGCCCGCGGTTTCGGCTGAAACCACGGCTAGGCCTACCGCGAGTGTCTCGGTTTTGGCCGAAACCGAGTCTTCGACGATTCCTTCTTCCGAAACCATACTTCCGACCACCGAGGCCCGAGAGGCCCCGGCTGATTCGGCTTCAGAACTACCTACCGAAGCTAGTGTTCAGGAATTGTCCGACACCATACCTTTGGACATTTCTACCCCTGCACGTGGGGCAGCTAGGCCCCCAGCTTCTATGTCCATTAAGGCCTTTTCTAGGGCTAAAGCTGCCAAACTTTCAAAAGCTTTGCCTGCCAAATCTACACCCCAGAGGCCTTCCTCTAGTTCACAGATCCTCAGCCTTGCTGAGGACCTTATCTCCTTAATTAGGGGTTCACAACCTCACCCAGACAGGGCCTCTCAACCTCCTCCAGACAAAAGGCCCAGGACTGACCCCTCTGAACCTTACTCCTCAGATGATTCCATGGATGGATCTGAGTTGTCAGACCACCAGGAAGGGGCTTACTCGCCTTATGAGGATTCAGATGCAGAGGAATCTATCCCTTCGGCCTCCCCTCCTGAAGAGTTTTCCTTTGGGGAGACTTTACACTCCATGAGAGAGCACTTTCAATGACAAGGTCAGGATTTCTCTGATTCTAGAAAAAGATTAAGGACCTTTTTGCATTTGCCTCAGCATAGGCCCTTAGCTATACCTCCTGTTCTAAATGTAATTGATGATGTGTACAATGATGTCAGTACAGCCCCTGATACTCTTCCTCCGGCCCCTGCCAAACCTAACAGATATTACAGGGTCCCGGATTCTCATTTCCATCTGTATAAAGCCCATTCTGCAGACCCAGAAACTATTTCTCAGGGCCCTAAAGGGGTTGCAGTCACTACTGCCAAAAATCCCCTACCCTCTGCAAGAGAGTCTAGAGCTTTAGAGAGATGGGGAAAGAAGGTGTATACATCTGCAACTCTTTCTGTCAGGGCATTAAACTGTCAATTCCATATGATACAGTACCAAGAGTATTTGTTAGATGAACTGAATAAGAAACTTTCTTCTCCTGAACCCCTAGACCGTAAATCCCTTCAGGATTTGGTACATAACTCACAACAGGTTAGTAATCATTTCTTAAAATGTGGCTATGATGCACTGGAGGCTTCATTTAGATCAGCTATGACTGGGGCAGTTATTCGTAGGCATGCCTGGCTGAAGGAGCAATCTTTGCCAGACCATGTCAAAGCTAAACTCCTCGATGCTCCAATGGAGAAACAAAATTTATTTGGCTCCCCTGCACAGGAGAGTCTAAAAAAGGTTGAAGAAAAAGCAAAATCTGTGCAAACAGTTAAAGATTTCCTGCAAGTTCAACCACCGAGATTCAGCAGAAACTGGCCTACAAAGAATTGGACCTTTCCAGACTCGGACAGAGCCCAGAGAGGCAGGAACAGGCGCCCTAGAGGCAGAGGTCAATCGAAGGGCTCCTACAGAGGCCGTCAGTGGCAGCCTGTCAACCAGAGGAGTAGTGCAACAGCTACAACGACAACCACTACTACAGGACAGACTCAATGACTTGACTCTGATTCCGCCTACCAGGGATCAACTGGAAGCACCCTTGGGCGGAAAGCTGGCTTTATTCTCAAAAAACTGGCATTATATTACAAAGGATACATGGACATTGCAAATAATAGACAAAGGATACAGGTTTCACTTCCACACTTTGCCAAAAAGAAGTGGAATGCCAAACCTTCCACCAAATCAGAAGGCAGAGGCTTTAAGACAAATCAGCAATTTACTTCAGATGAAAGCTATAGAAAAGGTACCATGTTCAGAACAAGGCCAAGGATTTTACTCCAGACTATTCCTTGTACCAAGAAAAGAAAATCAATGGAGGCCTATTCTCGACCTGTCCGCACTGAACACTTATCTCATTGTGCCAAAATCCAAAATGCTGACCCTACAGCAACTTCTTCCCATGTTGGGCAAGGAGTCTTGGCTGGTGACTCTAGATCTCAAGGAGGCATACCTGCACGTCCCTATCCGACCAAGTTGCAGAAGACACCTTAGATTTCTTGAAGGATCAGAGCATTATCAATTCTCAGAATTGCCCTTTGGCTTATCTACTGCGCCCAGAGTATTCACGAAATGCCTGGCATCAGTAATTGCACATTGCAGACTACAGGGAATTCAAATTTATCCATGCCTGGACGACTGCTTAATACAAGCGGACAACAAGAAAAAATTGTTAAAGGACTTGGCCTATGCCATACACCTGTTACAGACCTTGGGATACACAGTCAACATCCAAAAGTCAAGACTAGTACCATCCCAAAGGATAACCTTTTTGGGTGCAGATCTGGACACAAACACCCAAATGGCCTTTCTAACAGAAGAAAAGCAAAAACAACTTCCAGATTACTTCATGATTCTGACAAGACAAACTCAGCTTACTGCAAGGAAAATCCTGCAGGCCCTGGGTTACATGGCATCCTGCATAATTTTAATCCCACATGCCAGACTGCATATGAGGAAATTACAATGGTACCTAAGGAGTGTATGGTCTCAACACAGTCACAGTCTAGAAACCATGATACCAATCATTCCATGCCTTCCAAAGGAATTCCTGTGGTGGGCTCAGGCCTGCCAGTCCAACAGAGGGTTGCCTTTCAATAAACCAAAAACAATGCAGACCATCACTACGGACGCCTCAGACCGAGGATGGGGAGCACACATGGAGGACAAATGTATCCAAGGCCTATGGCCTCAAGGGCAGCTAAGCATGCACATAAACCAAAAGGAAATGCTGGCAGTGAGGCATGCAATCGAGGCATTCAAACCCTTCCTCCAACAAGGACATCTGTTAATAAGGACAGACAACACCACAGTCATGTGGTACATAAACAAACAGGGAGGCACACATTCTTACCCTCTATGCCGGATGGCTATGAATCTGTGGGATCTATGCCTGAATCTCAATATCCAACTGCAGGCCCAATTCGTGCCAGGGAAAGAAAATACACTGGCGGACAGCTTAAGCAGAACTACCATGGATGCACACGAATGGATGCTGCACCCAGACATCTTCAAACTCATAACAAAGACATGGGGAATGCCGGAGATAGATCTGTTCGCCTCCCCACTCAACCATCAACTGAAGACATTCTGCTCAAGGACATACCACCCACAAGCTTGGAGGGTGGACTCTCTCTCTTTCAGCTGGAAAGCCCTAACAGTATATGCCTTCCCACCTCTCCTATTGATGTACAAGGTTCTACTGAAGATCAGGGAGGAACAGCCAAAAGTGATACTAATAGCTCCGGACTGGCCAAGACAACACTGGTATCCACTATTGAGAAGCATGTCTCAGGCAAAATCATGGCCTCTCCCCCCTATGGCCTCTTCTTCTAACGCAGAACAATTTCAAGACCCTGCATCCCAACTTGAAAACATTGCAGCTAACTGCCTGGAAAATTCCTTAAATCCCACTCAAACTGTTTTATCTCAGAGGGTGAAGGACATTATCCTGGAGGCTCGCAGGCCTTCCACAAGGAAGACATACTCAGCTAAGTGGAAGAGATTTCTCATTTGGAGCACATCAAAGGGCATAGATGTCACAGTGGCAAACCTAGCACATATCCTAGAATATTTAGCAGAATTGTTCCACAATGGCCTGTCCTAGTCTTCCATTAAGATTCATGCTTCAGCAATTTCAGCAGAATACAATGTGGATCCACCTATCTTCTCACACCCTCTCCTCAGACAATTCCTGAGAGGGATAAAAAATGTTAAACCTCCAATAAGACCCCCTCTACCTGCCTGGGATCTCAACTTTGTGCTGGAAAAACTGACACTACCTCCTTTTGAACCAGCAGCATCAGCGGATCTACAGTTTCTGTCTTGGAAAACTGCTTTCCTTCTGGCAATCACTTCAGCAAGAAGAGTATCTGAGTTACAAGCATTAATGGCAGTGCAGCCTTTTCTTATTTTCCACCAGGACAGAGTGTCACTAAGAACCAATCCTACTTTTATGCCAAAGGTGGTATCTAGGGTATCCTTGAACCAAGCTATTCACTTGCCTATGTTCTTCCCTAATCCACAGAATAAAGGGGAAAAACTTTTGCACACCCTGGATATACACAGACAACTACGCTACTACTTGGACAGAACAAAAACTAGCAGAAAAACTGAACAACTTTTTGTAGCATATGCAACTGGGGTGCAAGGAAGAGCAATTTCCAAACAGACAATTTCAAAATGGATAGGAAATTGCATTCGCTTTTGCTACTCCTTTCATGGAAAGACAGTTCCTGAAAATATCAGAACTCACTCCACAAGGGCCACGGCCGCCACTACAGCCTTCCTACGGGGGGTGGCTACCAAGGACATCTTAGAAGCTGCTACTTGGAGCTCCATGCATACATTTGCCAAGCATTACAATCTACCTTTATACTCTAGATCCAGAGCAGGGTTTGCAACTGCAGTCCTGCAGGGGATCTTAACTACACCATCCTTTTCTTAGTACCTCCTCCCCCAGATTGGCTATGGTATTCTACCCATATGTTATGACTGCAGATGCATCCTTGAAGGACATAGTACAGTTTTGTACCTACCATAAATGTAGATGTCTGATAGGTATGCATCTGCAGTCAGGATTACCCTCCCTCCTTCCCCTCTGTGGTATTCCTAGGGTGCTGACCCATCTTTTAGCTAGCTGGGGGAATCTATTATGGTGTATTTGTTTGTTTATTCATGTATATAATTTGCAAATGTTTGGAACTTTTCAGCATTTATCCAAATTTAGCCTTCCTAGAGGGCACCTGGCATCTGGGGCAAGAAAAACTGAGGAAAATGGCGTCGGCTGATGCTTTTATACCCCAGACGCTCTGACGTCGGGGAAAGTGCGACATCAGCCGAGGCCAGACCCAGACTTTGGAATCCGGCCGACCGAAGGGCTGCCTGAGGCAGGACAACCCATATGTTATGACTGCAGATGCATACCTATCGGACATCTACATTTATGGTAGGTACAAAACTGTACTTTCCTTATTTGTGTTTTCATAAAATTAATGCAGTATATTTCTTCCTGCTTCTCTGGTATAACTGAAAATATCAGGTTTTCCCTACATGCTCTGTCCTCCAGTTCTATTATTTTTATACATCTCTTCCTGAGCAGTCTCATATTCAGTCAGCCTTTTCTTTATTTCAACCTCTGATTTTTGCAGGTTTATCATCTGATCTGAATATCTATTTAAAGCTTCTTCCATTTTTTTCTAGCCTTTTGTTGTTTGTGTTGATATACTCCAGCCTTTTGTTGTTTGTGTTGATATACTCCATCAGTGTTTTGTTTACTTTAACCAGGTCTGCATGCAGTTGTCATATATCCTCCTGTAGGTTACTAAAAGTCATGTCTGAAGGTTACATTGTTTTTTTGCTGAACAGTTGTAGAACTCTCCTCAGTCAGTGTTTCTTCCTCATTTTTTATAGCTGATTTTTCCAGGTCTTCAGTATTTCTTTATTCTTGGCATCCAAGCAGTACACTTACTATCCAGCAACTGAAATTTACCCATAAACACAAGTCTACTGGCCTTCTCTGCTGAGTTTCTGTTTTCACACTGGGAGAGCTAGAAATAAGCTGTTACTCAATGTGCAGCCATCTTGAAAGTCATCTCCTATTATCTTATGAACATGTTTTGGGGAGTGCAGTTAGTTGGCAGATTTTAAAAGTTCCCTCCAGAAAACTATGTCAGAAATATTGGGGGACAAATGGCTGTAACTAAGGAAATTATTCTTTTGAGCTGGGACATAGGATCTGAACTGCCAAGACACAGTAAGATTTTATTAAGTTTAATTATACTGTCTGGCAAAAAAAAAAAACAATTACTAAAGATGGAAATAAAAATCTAAACCAGCTGTATTTAAAGTACTGAATATTGTAAAATAGATAAAAAAAACAGAGTGATCTTTATAAAGGGGAAGGAGTAAATTACATAGACATAAATAGGATTTTGAAACAATTCATGCAGAATAATGTTCAAGAGAATGGGAGAGATTTAAGGGAATGTATATAAATTAAAAAAATGTTAATATAGTTGGTTTTCTTTTCTATTCATGTAGGTGTGCTTACGCCGTATGTGTTAATTTAACAAAGGTGTTAAAAAAGATTAATTGCACCTACAGTTTGTCTCCATGTAAAACTAGTCAGCAATGACAAAAAAAAGAGCTCATAACTTGCAGATGCATGAAGGAATCTTGAAAAATATCAGTCAGAACAGAATGCATGTAAGTCTCCTGGCCAATTGCCTTCAGCTTCAGACTTCTAGTCTATCACTGAATAGAAAAATACAAGCTAATGTATTTTCCAGATGCAAGAAACTTAGGTTTTCATGGCTTTCATCATTTTGTCTTATTTTTCAAGCCTATTTATTTACAAAAAATATTTATAGCTCAAGCCAAGGACATTAATGTAGACATCCACCTTTGTAAAAATAAGTGAAATTATTATCATAATTCTACATGTAATATAATCAGTACACTTTTGCACCCCACCCCCAACCCAGCAGCCCAAGATTACAGCATTATATTACCTTAAACTTGCATCTGTTTTGCCTTTCTTCTCTTGTTATACCATGAAACCTATATTTTTTACAACTAAAAAGTACTTGTTTACATTGATGTCTTTAACACTGAAAATACTCCAGTCCTTACATTTAACATATTCCTGACTGTACAGTATACAAAATTGTTTTGCAATATAATATGCAGTTCATATTATTAAATGTTTTATACAAATACTAATACAAACAAACATTGTTTTCCTTACAGTTATTTCTTTCTTCCCTTTAGTCTCCTTGTAGACATCAGTGACATAATATGGGATATATGCTTTACAGTCCACCCCCAATTTTTCTGGTTCACTGTTCTTTGCATAGCCATATTTCACAAATGTGACTGATGCTTTGTAGTCACCAATTTATTCACTAATTTCAGTGTTGCTGGTCTTCTTCCTGATCATCTCCATCTCAAAACACCAACTCTGATACAAGTCAAAAGTTCTCCTGACTCTTTTAGTCAACTTCTGTGCTTTTTTACTTTATCTCAAGCATTTTCCTTTGGACCACTGGAAAAGGTTTCACTGGCAAAGTGTATTAGGTTTATTGTCAGAAGAATGAAAAGCAGCATCCCCTTCCATTTGCTGGCTCCCTTTTTGTTGAATACACTTTTTTGTTTCCTCCTTAGCCTGTTCTATGTAAAAAATGTTTTTAATTCTCCAAGAAAAACACCCTGAAGACAAATGGATACAGTAGCCTGATTCTCACACCTGCCTCTTGGTATTCACCGATTGCTTGGATAAATTTGCTTCTCTTCTTCCTGGTGTACAGTATATAATCATTTTCATATGCACTCTGCTGTCTCCAATTTTAATACTTTTACTTATGCCACAGTTTTGTCAGGATCGACTCTTTCTATTGGTGTGATTGTATCTTTACTAGTATAGAACTTGTCTGCATTCTCATTGCCATGTATGGAGCATGCACTCAATGTGCCCTTTCAGTTAACACATCCTGCTGTGAAACACCAGTCCATTTGCTTATTTATGCTTTTAGAAAATTAATGCGGTATGTTCATTCAAGTCTGTCTGGTACAGCAGAAAATCTCAGGAATTTTCTGCATATTCTTGTTAAATTAAGTAGCCAAACTGAGAAAGAATTGTACCTTTTGGCTCAGTCAGTAATGACACTTTAGGAGGTGCAAATTACTCATTTTTTCAATAAACATCACTGGGAGACTGCCTGCTAAAACTTTCAGTCTCAAGGAACCAAACAAGCAGTGTGTATATATATATATATATATATATATATATATATATATATATATATATATCTAGAGAGAGAGAGAGTTTTTTTTTTCCTATCAGTTGCATGCATGCAGAATTTGATGTTACATAAACATCACTGGGAGACTGCCTGCTAAAATGTTCAGTCTCAAGGAACCAAAAAAGCAGTATATATATATATATATATATATATATATATTTTTTTTTTTCCTTATCAGTTGCATGCATGCAGAATTTTCAGACATGAGCCAACTTTGTTTACAAATGTATTGCCCTTCAACTTTGTAACATTAAGTACCACAATCTCAAAGACAACCTTGCAAAACTCATCCCCCAACCTGAGAAGGCCAGAATGTAACTGCTCTCTAGTAACCATATTGTATTAATCTCGTTATTTATATTCACCAGATATCTGCAACAATTCACTGACTTTCTAAACCTAGACTTTCTAACATATCCCTTAACTCCTTCTGCTCTTACTTTGCCTTTAATTATCAGTACAATATAGTTTGCTAATAGAAGAATATAATTGTAAGGCACTAAAAATATATAAGGCCACTACTTGGATCATACAGAAATATACTATGTATAACTATGTGTCTATTTTCAGCTTACCTTTGTCATAAAACATCATAAACATTTCATTTGACTCATTAGGGAAGAAATTACAAGTTATTATGTATTTAGTGAAGAATAAACATGAGACATAAAATTTTTCCTAAACAGTCTCCCCATTTGACACAATATGTCACATAAAACACAATTATAGTTTAATCCTCCTTAATTTGATAAAATCTGCCTCAGCATCATAGAAGTCATCATCTACACTGATTTGACTCTCATTTACTTTAAGTTAATTGTCAGATACTTTTATAAGTGGCATTGCGCATACAGGTGAGGTCAAGCATTTTGTAAACACAGCCTTTAAAATAGAACATTTTAGAACAATTAAAAGAGTAATACCAATTACTGTAATGTTACCTTGTAATATACTAGTTCCTAAGTTACCAAATGGATCCCTATCATATGACAGAAATCTCATTTGATTGAGACCATAAGACTGAAATTTCAAAAAATTTCAAAAGACTGAAAAGTCACTTAACTGAAACCCATAATACTCAAGTTCAACATATTAAATTTTAAACTGGACCATGTAAAACCAGACTAGGTGGGGGTTATGCCCCCCACAACCCCCAACTATATAAACTAACTCCAGGATCGCACTACAGTGGAGAAAAGGGCGTAGTAGTGGCAGCATGTAGACTACTGTAAGGTATGTAAAGGGTATATACCCTGTTCCCCACTATAGTGCAATCCTGGAGTTAGTATATATAATTAGGGGGGTGTGGTGGGCATAGCCCCCCACATTGGGGGTGTGAGGGGGCATAACGCCCTACCTAGTCTGGTTTTATATGGTCCAGTTTACAATTTAGTATGTTGAAATTCAGTATTATGGGTTTCAGTCAAGTGACTTTTCAGTCTTTTGAAATTTCATTCTTATGGTTTCAGTCAAATGCATTTCAGTCAAATGAGGTTTCTATCATATGATAGGGATCCTACCAAATATATTGCCCTATCATCCAAAATATGTCCATTGTTTAACTATACTATACAGGTCTTTGGCCCTTTGCTCCGTACAATTGGCCAACGTTTCTTGTTCATCATGATAGTCACTGATATAGGAACAACAATGGCTTCCTATGAGGGCACATGACCCCACTTAGCAGCTAGAATTTTGTCAAGTGCTGGCTGATTTTGCAGTACCACAGTTCAAATTTCAGTCGTTTCTTGGTTAGCCATCCTGATGTACTGTGAAGTGTGGTTTGCTACTTCCAAAATTCTTTGCACTCCATACACAGAAACAAAGGCTGAAAATACTTGATGTTCTTCATACCACATTGCTGCAGTCCTTACACTTGGGTAGTCCGCTGTCCCAGTCGGCCCGAATACCAAAGTATATGGCTGACGTCGGTCAAGGCGCATTAGTCTGACGTCAGGACGTCAGGGTACAAATGCGCATGACCGACGTCATATCCTCTGTCTTTTTTGCCGCATGGTCCGATGCAGAAGCAGTTTTGCAAGTGCAGGTTGGCGTTCTGAGATTTTCCGAAGTCGGAGTTTCAGACCGAATCCAAGTTGGCTAAGTACCCCGTTGGGGATTATTTTGGTTTTTTCTTGCCTCAGTATTTTACCGGATGTCAGAAAAAGTGAATAACTGTATTTCTTGTGGGAAACAGATACCTCATAGGGATTACCATACCTTGTGTATACCTTGCTTAGGGCCTGAGCACGACGTTGTTGGCTGTCACTCTTATGCTAGATTTAACAAACGCACTATTAAGAGAAGATTAGATTGTGCCAGGTTAGTTTTTGGGAAGCGGTGTAATTATAAAATGCCGTCGGATGCTCCGACGCCCGCTTCAAAAAAGCGCAAGGACAAAACAGCAAAGCCTAGGCTGGAAGAACCGTCCGTCCCGGACGTTGGTTCTTTAGAGGGCTCGGTGGAGCCAGGGGTTCAGCCAGAAATTTCTTTGGAATCCCAGGGAGAGACTTTATTACTGCAAGATGTGACCTCTCAGGAGGTAGGCCAGGCGGAAGGGGCTTCTCAGGTAGCTGTTCTTCCTTCCCTTCCTAAGGTGGTTAGGCCCTCCCCTGCTGTTTCCAAGGCTTCTCCCAGGGGCAGGCCAGGTTTTGTTTCAGGAGTTACCCCTAGTTCTTCAGGGTCTGTACCTAAGAAGCATATGCTTAAGATGGCAGAAGATTTGATTACAATGATTAGAGGTTCTATGCCCCCTTCTGATAAGAGGCCTAGGGTGGAACCTGAGCTTGGGAGTTTTGAGCAGTGTTCGGATGCTTCTGAGTCTTCGGCTGAAGACTTGCAGGAGTATTCCCTTACTCTGATTCTGATGTAGATGATTCTACTCCTTCTGCTTCTCCTCCTGAGGATTTTTCATTTTCAGAGACTCTTCATTCCATGAGGGAGCATTTTAAATGGGAAGGTCAGGATTTCTCTGATTCCAGGAAAAGGCTTAGGGAATTTTGTTTCTACCCCAGCATAGGCCTTTAGCTATACCTCCTGTTCTAGATGTGGTAGAGGATGTTTTTGCAGAGGCTTCTCTGAACCCTGACTCTTTGCCTCCTGCTCCAGTTAAACCGGATAGATATTATAGGGTGCCTGAAGCTCATAAGTATCTTTTAAGAGTCCTAGGGCAGACCCAGAAACTGTTTCACAGGGGCCTAAAGGTGTTAAGGCTTCTGTTGTTAAAAATCCTGTTCCTCCAGATAAAGAGGCTAGGGCTTTGGATAGATGGGGAAAGAAAGTGTATACTTCTTCCACTTTGGCCATGAGAGCTTTGAATTGCCAGTTTCACATGTTGAAATACCAAAATTATCTCCTTTCACAATTAAAGTCTAAGGTAGATGCTTTGGCGGAAGGTATTGAGTGTAAAGAGTTGCAGGATTTAGTTCATGTTTCTGAACAGGTGGGTAAGCATTCTTTGCAATGTGGTTTTGATGCTGTGCAGGCCTCTTCGAGGGTGGCTGCCACTGGTTCGGTTCTTCGCAGGCACGCCTGGTTGAGGGATCAGAATTTAGCTGAGCATGTGAAAACAAGGATTTTAGATGCTCCTTTACAATCTGATGTGTTGTTTGGTTCGCCTGTGGAAGCAGTTCTAAAGAAAATGGAAGACAAGGCTAAGTCTATGCAGACTGTTAAAGATTTTTGCAGGTTCAGCCTCCAAGTTTAGTAGAAATTGGCCTACCAAGGGGTGGACATATCCTGCTTATGATTCCCAGTCTAGGGGTAGGTCTAGACGTGGTAGAGGCAGAGCTCAAGGTTCTTTTAGGCCTAGAACAGGGAGTTCACCTGCTCAGTCTTCTGGTGAGGGCAGGGGTCAGTCCTTTCGTAAACAGACACAATGACCTGCCTTTTCAGCTGCCAGAATCTTCTCGTCTGGCATCACCTTTGGGAGGAAGGTTGGCACTTTTCAAAGAAAACTGGAGTTTAATTACCCAAGACAGATGGGTATTGGATATCATTCACCACGGTTACAGGTTTTATTTCCATACCTTGCCTCCTTTCAAAGGCATGCCAGACATTCCTCCTCAACAAAGGAAAGAGGCTCACAAGCAAATTTCTCTGTTGCTCCAAATAGGGGCCATTCAGCCGGTTCCTGTGCCAGAAAGGGGCCTAGGATTTTATTCTCGCCTGTTCCTAGTACCAAAAAAGGGGAACACGTGGAGACCAATTTTGGATCTGTCTATCCTCAACACTTATCTGGACATTCCCAAGTTCAAAATGTTGACGTTACAACAGCTTTTACCTCTGCTGGGCAAAGATCACTGGATGGTAACTTTGGATCTCAAGGAGGCTTACCTTCATGTTCCTATCAGACTAATTTGCAGGAAGTATCTGCGTTTTCGAGCTGGGAATTCTCATTATCAGTTCTCTGCATTGCCCTTTGGCTTATCTACTGCCCAGAGTATTCACAAAGGTTCTGGCTCCAGTGATAGCTTTCTTCAGGCTAAAAGGAATACAAATCTATCCTTATTTGGACGATTGCCTGATTCTGGCTCAAGGAAGGGACGTGCTTCTTCAGCATTTGGAATATGTGATAGCAGTGCTAAGATGCCTAGGGTATTCTGTGAACGAAATAAAGTCCAGTCTAGTACCCTCTCAAGACATGTGCTTTCTGGGTGTGAGACTGAATACAGCAACCCAGATGGCCTTTTAACCCCGGACAAACAAAAGAATCTTTCTCTTTACTTCCATCAACTATCTCATCAGTCTGGGCTGACTGCAAGGACAGTCCTTCAAGCCTTAGGGTTCATGGCATCTTGTATTCTGGTACTTCCCAATGCCAAACTGCATATGAGGAAGCTACAATGGTATCTCAAAATGTATGGACACAGCACTGCCAGGATTTGGACACTGTCATTCAAATAATACCTTGCATTCAAAAGGAATTTTTGTGGTGGGCTCAGGAATGTCACCTAAACAAGGGACTCTCTGTGACCCGGCCAGAGGCGAGTCAGATTCTAACGACAGATGCCTCAGACACAGCTTGGGGAGCTCATCTGAATGGAAAGTGGATACAAGACAAGTGGCCTGCCAGACTGCAGCATCTACATATCAACATGAAGGAGATGTTAGCAGTCCAGTTTGCATTACTGGCTTTCAAGGATTTACTTCTTCCAGGGCAGGTGTTGATTCTAACAGACAACACAACTGTCATGTGGTACATCAACAAACAAGGGGGAACACATTCTTATCCTCTATGCAGGCAAGCAATGATTTTGTGGGAGATTGCGTTAAGCTTGCAGCTGAATCTTCAAGCAAGGTTTCTGCCAGGAGCACAGAACTCCTTAGCAGATGTGTTAAGCAGGCAAATCATGGATCCCCACGAGTGGAAACTGGATCTTCATGTATTTCAGACATTGACAGTGTCATGGGGAACTCCAGACATAGATCTGTTCGCTTCTCCACTAAACCACCAGCTGCCAAAGTTTTGCACAAAAAGGTTTCATCACACAGCCTGGAAAGTGGATGCTCTTTCTTTCAGTTGGAAAAATCTTCATGTGTATGCCTTTCCACCTCTGCCTCTCCTCCCAAAGGTACTTCTAAAGGTCAGACAAGACAAGCCAAGGATGATTTTAATAGCTCCAGATTGGCCTCGGCAGCACTGGTACCCATTACTGAGGGGTCTGGTAAGGAAGCCTCCATGGCCCTTACCTTTGGTTCCACACCTATTGTCTCAGAAGGACGGGCATCTGCTCAATGTCAAGCTTCACTCTCTTCATCTAACAGCTTGGCATATTCTGTTTTGAACCATAGCAGGTCTCAGCTTCCTCAACAAGTTTTGAATGTGATTATGGAAGCCAGAAGACCTAGTACAAGGAAAGTGTACGCAGGAAAATGGAAGAGATTTTTATTTTGGTGTGCAGCAAAGGATTTGGATGTTTCTGAGCCAAATTTGAGTGTGGCTCTTCAATATCTTACTGAGTTATTGGACAAAGGTTTGTCTTTCTCTTCCATTAAGATTCATGCTGCAGCAATTTCAGCTCACTATGATTGTGACCCACCATTGTTTTCTCATCCTTTGTTCAAGCAATTTCTTAGAGGGGCAAAGAATATAAGACCCCACGTAGAGCTCCTACTCCTGCTTGGGACCTCAATTTTGTGTTGGAGAAACTCACTCTACAACCTTTTGAGCCTGCAGCTACTGCTGAATTGAAATATTTGTCATGGAAGACTGCTTTTTTGTTAGCCATTACATCTGCAAGAAGGGTGTCTGAATTGCAGGCCCTTATGGCGGTTGAGCCTTTCCTGATTTTTCATAAGGATAGGGTATCTTTACGTACTAATCCTTCCTTTATGCCTAAAGTGGTTTCTAGTGTGGCTTTAAACCAAACTATTCATTTGCCTACCTTTTATGCAGATCCCCAAAATAAGGGGGAAAAGATTTTGCACACTTTAGATGTACACAGGCAGTTGCGTTATTATTTAAGCAGGACTAAGGATTTTAGGCAGTCTCAGCAGTTGTTTGTTTCTTTTGCTTTGGGTTCTCAGGGCAAACCTGTGTCAAAACAAACTATTTCTAAGTGGATTGGGTTTTGCATTGCATTTTGTTATTCCCATCATGGCAAGGAGATTCCAGCTGGGATTAGGCCTCATTCCACTAGGGCTACTGCCACTTCAACAGCATTTCTAAGGGGGGTGGCAACTAAGGATATTTTGGAGGCAGCTACTTGGAGTTCAGTGCATACTTTCTCTAAGCATTACCACCTTCCTCTCTACTCTAAATCTAGGGCTGGTTTTGCCACGGCTATTTTGCAGGGCATGTTGTCAGCTCCTGCTTCCTTATGATTTGCCAGCCTCCCTTACCTCTGCTTTGGGATTCTACCCAAGTGTAAGGACTGCAGCAATGTGGTATGAAGAACATAGTACAGTTTTGTACCTACCATAAATGTAGATGTTCGAAGATCCACATTGCTGCAGTCCAATTTACCCTCCCTCCTTCCCCTCTGTGTTTAGGGGTGGTTGTGTGGGTGAGGTTATACTCTTGTAAATTTGTATATATTGTATATATATTTGGTGCAGGAGTGTGTGGTGTTTTTTTGGTTTTAGCCTTATCTTTTTAGGGTCTTCTGACATCTGGGGCAAGAAAAGACTGAGGATATGACGCCGGTCATGCGCATTTGTACCCTGACGTCCTGACGTCAGACTAATGCGCCTTGACCGACGTCAGCCATATACTTTGGTATTCGGGCCGACTGGGACAGCGGACTACCCAAGTGTAAGGACTGCAGCAATGTGGATCTTCGAACATCTACATTTATGGTAGGTACAAAGCTGTACTTTATGCTCAGTGAACTGCCCATTTATTTCTTAGTCTACCTGCTGGAGGTTTCTCAAAATGTTGAAGAGCTGGGGTGATATAGCACATGAAACAACATCCAGACCAGTCTGTAGGCAACTTGAGTAGGCATGATCACCACAAATATAATAACAATCCTCTATCATGCCCATGCCATGCCTCCAGTCATAGCTTTTTAATTGTAAAGACTCCAGAAAAGTTTAATTTCTAGTGTCATTACATCTGCTGGTTCATACTGGTACAGTCCTATTCCTGGCACAGCACATGTCTCCACAATTTGTTGTTGCACGCTGGAGAGAGACAACCTTTGAAATGTACGTCACATTACTCCAAGTTAACTAAAAGGATCCTATTTTCCCTTGACCAGTTTGTGGGGGAAACAACAAAAACAAGATATTAATACCTGCTGATACTGGATTCATCATGGAATGCTGTCTGAGACTATCTTTTTAAGTCCATCACTGAGACAAATGTTTTGTTCTTCGCTCTGCCTTTACTGACGAAGATGATTCGTCTGGAGTCTCCACATGACAGGTCTTCTTACAATGTGAATAATGAATCCATGTTTTAGTGACTATGTGAGGTATTGCCAGCTATGCCAGGAGAAGTAGGGCAGTGGATGTGTAATATATGCCAGCACAGCTAGCTGGACTTTTGTAAAGGATTATACGTCACTTGTATATCAAACTGATTTGTGCAGATTCTTGTGTTGAAAAATGTATTTGTAAAGTTGCTTTGTGTTAAAAATGTACCAACAGTGTGCCCTGCTGAATAGAAAAAGAAATATACATGCATTGTTGTAACCGTTTAAATGTATATGTTTTAACAGAGGATACTGGAAGAGAAGAAGTTAATCTCAATCCACCTAACTTTGAAAATAGTTTGAAATTAAATTTCATGGCTTAGGCCATAAAGAGTGTACTCAATGCAGCCAGAGACAAAAAAATCTGTACTAGGAAGCTTCCTGTATTGTCTTTGGGGTGAACTAATTGCTACTCTGCAAGGGTAGAAGTTTGAAATTGTTTTATGACTTCCAAAAGCTGCAACAGATCTTAGCAAAACTCTATGTATGTGTATTGTAATACACATGTGCTAAATCCTGGTAGCTTCTAGCCAAAGGAGTATGGGAACCAGAAGTCAGATGACCAGATGTATGTGATGTCATTCTGTAATCCATCACTAAAAATTATATTTTAATACTAGGTGAGACTGAAATCTCATTGCAGTCTGTTTTTGGAACCAGACTTCATCTTGCCTTGCTCTAGTAAGCGGTCAGGGAATAGTAATTCTTTAGATCAGTCAGGAAAATGTAGCGAGATTCGATAAGTACTGTTTTTATGTATCTGTGTGAATCTATTCATCTGTGTTGTTTTAATATTTCCAGTGCTGAAACTCAGGTGTTTACTATAAATAGATATTTTGTATTTTCATATTTTTTCATTATTTATTATTAAATATATTTAAACTTTTCATCATGGCTGGTCCTTTAGAGAATATTTTGACCTTTGGGAGTACTTCTATTTATTTGGTGACACTGCGACCACTCCTGAAAGGCTTGCTGTTTGGTTAACATTACCATTTATATTAATATTAATTTCACTCGGTATAATTGGGTATCCTTGCAAGAGCCTTAGAGTAGCTGGCTTTGGAGTGTCTGGTGGTGTAACTACCTGATAGTCTGGGCAGAAGGGAGCATAGCTAGTAAATCTGTGCCAGCATTTCCCAGGTGTGTGTGTGTGTGTGTGTGTGTGTGTGTGTGTGTGTGTGCATGTGTTTGTATGAAAATCAAATCTCAGAGTGTGTTTGTCAGCTGCTTGGGGCAGGAGCACAAAGCACTGGTTTCACAGAGAGAGTGGTGGAGAACTTGGCTTGGACACTTGGCTGAGGTCTCAACTCTATAGCTGTGCCAGTGGGGAGTTTTACTGGGGACTTGGAGGGAGACAGAGAAATCCAGACCCCAGACTTAGTGTGTTCCCTGTGTACTCTTAAGGGAAATTGTGCTTGATGCAGAGAGCTGCATCTGGGAATACTGGCTGTATACATTTTTGTTCCAAGTGAATGTCCCTCTCCAGTGCCAGTGGTGAGGATTCACACTCTTTGACTACTGGCACACAGTGGGGACATCACAGCCCAGCACAATGTACTGCAGTAAAGGTGGTAAGTAATACCTGGAAAGGGTCTTTCCACTTTGGACACAAACAGTTCTTTCTTTGAAAAGTTAACATAGACTCAATCACTGGACCGCAGTTGGTGACAGAGTTGGTCAGGAGGTTGAGGAAGGACTTTTCACACAGTTTTGTGTTACTGCTGCAAGAAATGAATATATTTTGTACAGTAAGACAGTACAACATCATCAGTCAGAGTTAATTCCTCATTTGACAAAGGTGGAGTAGCTGAAAGGGGCATTAGTCTCCCCATTAATATCTCATAGGGACTCAATCTCCTAGTAACATTTAATGTACTCCTCATACTCATTAATGCTAAGGGGAGTGCCTGTGTCCATTTAAGATGCGTCTCAGTGCAAATCTTTGACATTTTGTATTTAAAGGCCCTGTTGACCCCCTGTACCAAGCCAGATGACAGTGGGTAGTTAGGACAGTGAAGACTTAATGTAGTCTTAAATATTTTACATAATTCCTTCATTAAATGATTATTGAAATGTGTTCCATGGTCACCATTGATACCATGGGGCACACCAAAACTAGGAAAATAATTTAAAAATATTTTTTTTAATAACTTACAGAATCTGCTTTGTGGTATGGGTAAGCTTCCACCCATGCAGAAAACATGCAAACCAACACCAGTATATACTGTAAATTACATACCTTAGGCATCTGTACAAAGTCTAATTGTACATTAACAAAAGGACCCCAACGGTGTGGTAAAGATGCAGTTTTACCATTTGCATTTTTGCTAACACTGTGTTTTAAGCAAACTATGCAATTATTAACATACTGAAGAATCAAAGAAAAGATGTCAGGGCATACCAACTTCAGGTAATTTGGTTAAACAATGCTGTCCTACCTGCATGGGCTGGTAGATGATATGCCCTCACCAGGTAAGGCAGCAAGGAGGTAGGCACCACCAGTCAGCCATCTGGATCTTGCCATAGCCCCTTAGGGGATTTCTTGCATCTGTGCTTAAGCCATCTCTGAACTTCTTCCTGTGATGCTTCTTTTTAGAAAGCTGATATTTTCTTAAAATGTAACACATTACCACTTTTAGATTCATTTAATAACATTACATGTAGTTTTGCAAAAAGTTATTCTACAACCTGCTTAGCAGCTTGATTTGGCAAATTATTTCCTTTTGAAAGACTACTTCTAATACTTTAGGTAATAAAAGAGCATCTAAAAAACCATTAACATAGAAATAATTTTTAATCTAAGTCCCTGCTGAGGTTACGAACCCCTTCTGTTTCCAAAGTTGCCCAAAATCATGTACAACACCAAAAGGATAGTGATTGTCAGTATAAATATTTTCAATCTTTCATTTTGCTAATTCACAAGCTCTTTGAAGGGCCACTAACTCAGCTGCCTGGGCAGAATATACACCTTCTAGTCTTTGTTGGAACAGGACCTCTTTACTGGTGCAAACTGATATTCTGGTGACCAAATAGGAACCATTCACAAATAGATCAAGTTCGGCATTATGTATAGAAGTGTCCTTTAAATCCTCCCTAGGAGAAAGCAGATAATTAGTCACACACACACAATCATGCACTTCACCATCCTCAGCAGTAGGTAACAAAGATGCAGGATAGAGAACAGGACAGTGTATGAGAGAAATAGGTGGGTCAGAAAGAAGAGTAAGGTCATATTTAGTTAGAGATGCAATCCAGAGAGGTTGAGTTTTCATTTTAAGCAAGAGAGCTGATACAAAATGTTCAACTGCGACTGTAAACTCATGCCAAAGCACCAGTGATTGCGCAAGATTGACTAAAATGGTGGCAGCAGCCATCTCCCTTAAACATGGTGGAAATTCCTTTGCAACAGAGTCAAGCGTTGAACTGAAATAAGCTAATGGTCAATAGTTGACCAGTGTGTGTGAGCAAGCACTCCCTGAGCAAATCCATTTATTTTGTGACAAAACAGAATGAAAGTATTTCCATAATCTGGTAACCCTAAAGTTGGGGCAGTAGCCAAAGCTTGATTTAAATTCTAAAATGAATTTTCCTCCTCACTATTCCAGGGGAGGGAATCTGGTGTGTCCTGTTTTAAGAGATTTGTCAAGGGGTTAGCAATTTCTGCATAGTTAGAAATCCAGTACATGCAATATCCTGTCATAAGCGAAGAAGGATCTAAGCTTATGCTGAGTAGTTGGTCATGGTGCTTTAGCTATTGCCTCAATACGACATGGTAACATTTGCCTACTACCCTGAAATATCATAAGACCAAGACAATGTACCTGAGATGACCACAGCTGCAACTTTTCTCTTGAAACCTTATGTCCCTTTTCTGCAAGAATAGTTAAAAGGTATGTTGTATCCCGCTGACAGTGCTGAAAAGAATCAGATGCTATTAGTAAGTCATCTACATATTGCACTAACACAGACCCACCTGGAAATGCCACATCTTCCAAATCCTTTTTTAGAATTTGAGAAAATAATGAAGTAGATTCAGAGTATTCCTGTGGTAACCATGTCCGAGCATACTATTGTCTTTTATAAGTAAAGGCAAACAGAAACTGATTTTCCAGGTGAATGGGTATAGAATACTGAAGACAGATCTATCACAGAGAAATTGTAGGTGGTATGTACCTCAGTATTGTTGCTGGATTTGGAACTACAGGAAAGGTTGGTAATACTGCATTATTTACAACCCTCAAATCTTCTACAAACCGATAGGTATCCTTTCCTGGCTTTTTCACTGGGAGAATAGAAGTATTACAAAGACTTTTAGCTGGCACTATTATTCCTTGATGCATTAAAGACTGAATTACAGGTCTAATTATAGTCTGCCTCTGGTTTTAGTGGATCCTGTAGAACTCTAGGGAGAGATTTGAATGGATCCAATTTTATTTTCACTGGTTCTGCAGATTTTAATACACCTAATTTGTAAGCATGTTTAACCCATACCTTAGCAGGTACCTGCTCTAACAGCTCTTCAGCTGTCTATATGCATTCAACAGGCTGTTCCTCAACTTGTGCTAATACTGCTAACACTTCCCCTTCTGATTCTGTTGGAACATCTAAAAACACTCCTTCTGGTGTACAGTAAATAGTGCAATGTAGTTAGCATAATAGGTCTCTTCCCAGCAAGTTCACCAGTTCAGTAGAACTCAAAAGACAATAATGCATTCCTCAACAGGTCCTAAAGAAATGGGTATAGGCTCTGAAACAGGATAGGTAACAGTAGCATTTGTTACCCCAACTGCTTTTACTTTATGTTTTGATACTAGTATCTGACTATCTGAAGTAACATTTAGTACAGACCTAGTGACTCCACTGTCTACCAGGAAAGGAATTTCCCTTGAATTTATTTCTACCTTAACATAGGGTCCCTTTTGGTCTACTGGCAGCAGAGGGTCAAGATTTACTTTTGTTCCACTACCCTGGTGCAGTCAGTAAAGTGATTCCTGGCTCCTTTAGAGTTGATGTGGAGGAGGCACAGGAAATGCAGTATTGCTATAATTTGGCTGCCAATCAGTCCGGATATCTTGGACTTTCTGCATTTGCTTGTGTGGGTATTCTCCTCTCCAATGTCCTGCTTCATCACAGTTGATGCAAGGTCCATCAGATGAGGCAGGATGGGCACTACCAACTCATTTTTGCCAACCAGAGATACCTTGTTCCCACAACCAGCACTTTTACTAAACCCTCAAGCAACTCCTCTCCCCCTTCCCCTTGGGGCTTCTAACTGTCTTATTTGCAAGGTTAACAACTTATTCTCACTATCCTTTCTCCACTTCTCCTCATACTTAGTACAGTGATTTGCAGCACTTAGTAAGGATTCCAGTTCCTTTCCCTGCCAAACTATAAGCATTTGCTTTATTTGATTTTGTACAGGGGCTTGCAGACCCTGCACAAAAGCAGCTGCAATAGCTGTCTTAGCTTGTTCTTCTGGATATGGTATTCTTGAATGTTGAGCAAACACTGATTTGAGGCAGCTTAGATAACCTGTAGGGGCTTCCCCCTTATTTTGCTTGCATCCATATCTTTTAGACAAATCTGTCTTAACTTGATTTACTTTGTAATTTTATTTAACAACTCTATGCTTTTGTCTATGAGTGCATTTCCTGTGAGAGCAAAATCTGTTATTCCAGCCTTTTCTATTAATTGTTTTCTGATTTGATCTGAAGTGACTGCCTGAATTAGCTAGCTGAAATCTAAGTGGGGTTGTAACATTCTGTTATAGTTTTCAATTCCTTCTTAAAGCTTAATGGATATTATCTGGAAAACATTTGGACATGGTATGCAAATCAGCAGGGGTCCAAGGGCAATGAACAAGCTCTCTATTATTGGTCCCCAATATTTCTCTGAATGGTGTCAAAAGATGCTCTTCAAACCAGTGCTTCTGCTGTCACATGAGCACATGTGGTGAGCTACTGATGTGTCAAATACTAGTGCTCCTGTTGGAGAGGTAGAAACTTGTTGGAAATTAGAGGAAGACAAAACCTCTCTAACTTTGGATACCTGTTCCAAAGATAAGGGTTGAACAGGGGAACTAGGTTGAGGTGCAACAATACTGCACTGACCTGGTGTCCAATGGACAGATGACCAAAATGGCAGGGTCTGAGAAACAGTGGAATCTTGAACAGGAGCCAACCATCCTGGTGCATATGGGAGTGGTGGTGCAGTAGCTATCAGAGGACTATCATCCTGCTCCAAAGATTCTGCTTTCTCTCCATCCCAGTTTCTTCCAAACCTGCCAACACAGGATAAAGAGATCCCTTTTTATTGTTCTGTACTGCTTTCTTAGCCTCTTTTACCTGCTGTAGCAACTTCTTATTAGCATCCTGAAATCCTCTTAATGCTGATTCCTTTTCCCTTTTAAAGGCTTTAGTATACCAGGAATAAAATACTGCCCACTGTTCCCCACTTGTCTCATTTTTCTTTTCTTCCAAAATACCCCTCAAATTTCTTAATTTATCCTTATCCTAAGTTCCACTTAATGAAAAAACTTCACCAGGGAAATTTTTTTATACACTGAAACCAATCATTCAAATACTTACAGTTCTCCTTTCTGTAATTATGATACTTAAAATATGCAGGTGTCTGTTCTGTAGGAATTTGATCCTGTCTACTTAATGTTGTTCCCATTTTCCCCTATTATGATGTAATTTGTCGATCTTGGTAATTCAGCAAAACAACTACACTAATTTACACACCATTCAGGGAGGGAGGGGTTGGGATTCTGTCATTGTGCAATGACAGAAAAAGGATTTTGATCAGCCTTTTCCCACGGCACCCCTTTGCTTTTATCCTGTCACAAGCTCAAAATTACAGCTCCAACATTGTGATCAGGAAAATGGGGCAGCTAGGTACTGTGTCCAGAACTGACTACTCTTTTGGACCTTTTAAGAGTACTTTCACACATTCACATCTACATCCCAACATGCTTATGGGCTTATACATTTGATTTTTTTTCTCACTCATGCATTTAGCAGTACACAGTACCTCTCGTATCGTATCTCTTACCTATTATTTTTTTCTTGAGGGTACCGTCCTCGACACAAGGCAGCTCTTTGTGTTAATTTCTTCTTCTTAGTATGTGCATACACATTAATAAACTTTTTATTTTCTGTGGGGTCCTCCCACTGTTACTCTACATAAACCTATCAAACAAACTCAGTTATTCACTCATTCCACCATCTTAACTACAGCTATCTGAAAAATTTATTCCCCACAACACTCAGTTTTCCCACCTAGTCTATCATATTTGCAAAGCCTATATAGTTAGGTATCTGAATCTCCGAATACACCATACAAAGCAGAGGAGAATTCACAGAATAACTTTCCATATTGGGCCCTAGTCATTCATTCCACACTGCCCCACAGCAATACCAAAGTTTAAAATCCGAGTCATGGCACCAATTGTTAAAGTACAAATTAAATAGCTAAACTGATAAGGAATTTTACCTTTTGATTCAGTCAATAATGAAAGGTAAAAAACATGCAGAGAAATCCAACAGCATGGCTTAAAAAACAAATAAAACTTTAATTGCATAAGTACGTAAATGATTTTATGTCTCAAAGGATGCTTTATTAGACCATAAAAAATAACACAAACACACTGCTTAAATACACAACTTGAAACAAAGTAACTGCCAAAGCTATTTGAACAGGTCATGTGACTTCAGATGTGGTGTTAAAGGTTGAGTCTCATTCAGACCATATCCCTTATCTGCTGAAAGCAAAATAATCCATCTCATTTCACATTCCTGTGTTTTATTAGTACAATTTCCCATTCTCATACTTTCTGAAATCAGCTGCAGCACAAAAAAAAGTAAAAGTATGACCAGAACCTTGACAAGATATATACTTAGCTAGTGCATTATTCCTATCTTATTTACAAATTTCACAAGGATGTTCTGGTAAACATTCATGAAGGGGGTGGTTGGTCTTGCCCACATAAAAGACTGGGCAGGCTTGGCACTTAGCTAAGTATACTAGGTTCTTACTCATACAATCAGCATAAAAACAAAAAGTATAAACTTTTTTGGTAGTAGAGTGACTAAAAAGTCTCTCATGATCTGTATATTTAAATACACTGCAATTCCTACAACTATAAGTCCTTGCATGTTGTGAAAGCTAAACTGATAAGGAAGTTTTCCTTTTGACTCAGTCAGTAATGACACTTCAGGATGTGCAATGTACTTGTTTATTCAATATACAGCACTGGGAGACTGCCTGCTAAAATTTTCAAAATCAGTCTCAAGGAACAAAAAAAAGCAGTGTATATATATATATATATATATATATATATATATATATATATATATATATATATATATATATATATATATATATATATATATATATGTATATATATATATATATATATATATATATATATATATATATATATATATATATATATATATATATATATATATATATATGTGTGTGTATATGTATATATATATATATATATATATATATATATATATGTATATATATATATATATATATATATATATATATACATATATATATATATATACATATATGTACATGGGTCTTCTTCATTTGATCGAAAGACCATTTGACCTAAACCCATTTGATTAAAATTTCATTTGATCGAAAACCAGTATTCAAGGCATAAAACTGGGATTTGTCCCCCTCCCCACTGTCATGCATCCCTGGAGTTGGTATATATAGGTAGGGAGGGTGTGGGAGGCACAGCCCCCCACATTGGGGTGGGGTGAAGCCCCCCCTAGTTTCCTTTAAAAGAAGAAAAACCAAAAAGTACAGATTTTAAATGAAAATAGGTGGGGGGGCCACCGCCCCTAATTTTATATACCAACTCCAGGGTCGCACGACATTGGGGAGGGGGACAAATCCCTGTTGTTTGCCTTGAATACTGGTTTTCGATCAAATTAAATTTCAATCAAATGGGTTTAAGTCAAATGGTCTTTCGATCAAATGAAGTAGACCCATATATATATATATATATATATATATATATATATATATATATATATGTGTGTGTATGTGTATACTTATCAGTTGCATGCATGAAGAATTTGATGTTACATTACTTTTAGCAAATCAGTATATTTAAAAATATCCTCATCCCTCATGCTTCTCATGTAGAATTTCACATAAAGATTTTATAAGCATGCATTTCAGACATGAGCCATCTGTGTTTACAAATTTATTGTCCTTCAACCTTGTAACATTAAGTACTAGTCTGGATTATCTCAAAGACAGCCTTGCAAAACTCATCCCCCAACCTGAGAAGGCCGAAATGTAACTGTTCTTTAGAAATCTTATTTGATCAGTCTAGTTATTTACATTCACCAGATATTTCCCACAATTTGTTAACTTGTTGAAATTTGACTTTCCAACATATTCCTTAACTTCTTCTGCACTTACGTTGCCTTCAATTATTTATCAGTACACTATAATTTGATAATAAAAAATATAATTGTAAGGCACTACTTGGGTCATACAGAAATATACATTGCATAATTATGCATCTGTTTTCAGCTTATCTTTGACATAAAACTATCATAAACATTTTATTTGACTCATTAGGGAAGAAATTACAAGTTATTATGTATTTAGTGAAGAATAAACATGAGACATAACATTTTTCCGCAACTGTCTTCTAACACTGATATTTTGTGAAACAGCTCTTCTTGAGAAGCCTTTTAACCAGCCAGCATTTTCTTCATTTCAGTCTGATTTTTACAGTTTTATCAGTTCATCTGAGTACCTTCTTAAAACATTTTCTATTTTCCACTTTTATTTGAGTTGATATATTACTTCAATGTTTCTTTTATTTTAACCACTTTTGAGTACATCTGATTTATTTTTCCTCTTAATTACCTCCTGATCCAAAGCTGAAGCTTGAACTGTTCTTTATTGAACAGCTGCAGGATTCTTCCCAGCAAGTGTTTTTTCTTCACCTTTTCCAGATGACTTGCTTTCAGATTCTCTAAAGTTATTCTCTGCTGGCATCCAGGCACTGTATTTGCTATTCAGTAACTGAATTTTACCCAAACTGACAAATTCCCTGTCTCTCTTTTCTCAGTTTCTGTTTTCACACTGGGAGAGTTGAAATTAAGCTGGTGATCAGTGTGCAGACATCTTGGAAGTCCATTTAACTGAACTTCTTGATGGTGTTCTTTGCCATAAGCTTAGTAAGAACCTATTAAGCTAATCCTTGTCTACTCCTAGAACTCATCACTGGGACTTCCTAGTCACACTAGAATGGCTTTCTTTTAACACATGCTAAACAAGATTCTACTCACTGAAACACTTCATTTTCTACAATCTAGTCAATATCCATAGAGTAATCACTTTATTAAATAGTATGGCCCAGCAAGAAATGTAAGATATGCTGCTAGCTATTTGTTCAAGAGTACTAGAAAATTACAACTAATTTGGTGATTTTACTTTAAGAAACTATGCCAGTAACATCATGAATACTATCCCCAGTGATAACAGGAATTGCTATAAAATAGCTGCCTTCAAAAAGTAATTCACTCCTCCATTTTAAAGAACAACTTTACCTACAGCAAAGGGATCATGTAATCTGAAATTTCAACCAGCATATTGCCACAATTTAAAAACTGGAATTACTTTGGACTGGGCTTATGAAGTCAGTGAATGAACTTGTACATGCCATTAAGAATCACGCTGACCTGCCTGTCTCTGTAGTGCAGAGGATGGAGTCCTGTCTCTCACCCAGGTGACCAGGGTTTTGTTTAGTGACTCAGACACAGGTAGAGTTGGGAAGCGAGGGGAAGGAGTGAAGGGGCATGTGATGCAATTTCCCTGATGGAGACCAAGAAACCATCATGTGTGCTCTGAAGAAAAGGACTGGTTGCCTGAAAGGATTTACCACTTGCGTAAGTGAGGGGATACCCTTTGTCACAGCCCACTGAACATACCCTCCCTGGTGCATACGAGAGAAAAAAATCTTAAACCACCCTGATGGCTGTCTGAATGATGGCCCCTCCTAGGTTCATAGGACGATACTAGGCTATCGGCCTGGAGGCCGTTATAGCCTAGCCAAGAATTTCACCCATGTTCCCACAAAATCCGCATCTCTTTTTCCCTGTCCAGCAGGGATACATCCTGGCTGATGCTAAGCCCAGAGATGGAGGAAAAATTAGCTAATTGGCTGGGTGAGGGCTGATGATTGAGAGACAGTGGAGACAAAGAGAAAAAAAAGAACCATACTGACCTGCTGCAAATATCCTGCTAATATACAATACCACACTCAGCCATTTTATTGCAAGACAGTTATGCCATCATGACAGTACCACTAGTTAACAATATAACTCAATGTATGGCAAAAATCCTCAAGACTGATTCAATGATGTAATCGTTACTTACAGTTTAGACAGAAATTGTAATTGCTGACATTGTAGTGTATGATCATTTATTGTTCTTTCTCTCCTCCAATATGTTGTATATTGAACATTTTCACTACTTAATGTACATTTCATGTACTGCATTTGCACTGTACTGTAAACTGTCATAAGGTCATCGCTAAAAATGGCATACTAGTCTAGCCTGTTTATTTTAAAACTAACTAAATAAATAAAATGTATCTAAGTTTACTCAAGGATGCTTCTGTATATCAATTATCTAACCTATGTAACTAGTTATTACTGAGATTACTTATGAGCTGCCTTTTTTTCTCATGTATTATTTTGTCCATTTTATGCATGAAAATGTATTCTGTAACTACTAAGGAACTTTTTCCCCCTTAGGACTTCACTGAAAAGAGGTCTCATCTAAGCAGACAGCCTAGGGCCTTTACAAGCCTAGCCATGTAAAAACCCAAGTACCCTTACTGAACATAGTTAGATGTTCATAATTAACAGAGCGATTTTGTGATCAGCACCGTCTGCCCATTCACCCATCCAGTTGTCAAATTTGCACTTGAACAAGGTCATTGAGAAGCACTGCTTTACATGCAGTGGAAGCCTAATACACAGCAATGCCATTGCTGGGAAATATATCTGTCTATCCAGCATGTTCTGTTTATGTCACAGGCTTGGCTGAGATCCCTAGAGCAAGTTATTCTTGTCCCATATGATTTGTGGATGTCCAGCATTTACATTAGGGCATGGTCCGCGACTGCTCTGTAGAACAGGCCCAGGTTGCCTCTCAGTAGCCTGTATGATAGTGAGTACAGTGACAGGACTTTCAATCTTTCCATGTATGTCATGTTTTGGAGGCCCTGGATTCTCCTGGTTAGAAACCTCTGTGGTCTCTCCAGTTGCTGCAGGTGTCTGCTAAGCTACCTAGAGAAGGGAGCATTGTACTCAATTAGTCTTCCGATAAGGGTTGAGTACAGTGGAGCTATGATCTCCCTGGTCTTCTATGTGATGCCCGTAGTTATGTAGAATGTGTGCCTTACCACTATGGACATAGTGATTAAAGTTTATATTGCTATCAACCTGCGTTCCCAAGTCTCGCACTACTGAGATTAAGCTTAGAGGGGTGCTATGTATAACATAATTAGCAGGGCTACTTTTTTTGCAAAAGGGGACAATGAGGCATTTTCTTCTTTTAAGTTTCAGTCCATTAGTTTGCCACCAATCATTTGTTTGTCAGGCCTTTCTGTAATATGTTAATGTTGTTGGGGGACTGTACTTGATTGTGCCCAGTTGACAGTCACCTGCAAACTTGGCAAGCCACAGACCCTTTACCTTCACCTGGACTTCAGAGAAATAGCCACCAAACAGTAGAGGGCCTAGCACAGATTCTTGTGGTACTTCACTGGTAACTGGCCTACTGTTGGAGGCGGACTCCTCAATTTTGACAGTGTGCATTCTGTTGGTGAGCCAGTTGGCTTACCCATCTAGAAATGTATGCGTTAATCCCCAGTTGGAAGAATTTCTCTATGATATCTGAATGGGGGATTGTGTCAAAGGCCTTGGTTAAATCAGGATAGGCGGTATGTCCTGTTTTCCCCCATCCAGGGCTTTGGGGACATTATCAAAGAAGTGTACTAGGTTTAATAAGCAAGATCTACCCTTGACAAGACTAATATGTGTGAATCAAGAGTGCTGAAGGTCACCTATATCCCTGTGGATAAGGTCCATGATAAATCTATCCATAGCCTTGCAGATAAGGCTGGTTAGGCTTATGGGTCAGTAGTTCCCAGGGTCAGTTGATGGATGTGTAGGCATGTTTAACTATGAAGATAGTTCTAGTTCTGCATGTTACCAGACTGTAATGCATTGCATATCACACAGCATTTGATATTAATTTATGTAGTGTAGTTGACATATTTGTGAAAAAGTACTAGAGACATCAGGGCTGCAGTGCATGGGGAGGCAACACATGGCTGAATTGTAAATATATGACATACTGTTCACTTTGTTAACTTTCCACATATGGTTTCATACCATAAAGAATAAAATGGACAGTAAACAGCACTAATGCATGCTAACTTTGACCTTGCTTAGTACAGCAGCAAGTTTGCGAGATGGTTGGTAAAGTGTTTGAGCATGCGAGATACATGCACTGCTAAAATTCTGACAGTCAGTATTGAGTGCATGAAACACACCTGCTGCTTACCTGACTCTGTGGCAGCAGGTGTAAATGCATTGATACATTTCTTTTTGAGCCCAGATGATACTGGGTTCAAATCCAGGTGTATCTAATACTTTTAAATAAACAGTGATAAAACAATGACTTTATTCTTTATAGTACATTCATCATGTGATACTGTGTGTTGACGTAGTGCAGTGGGGTTAAGCAGCACTGCATGGAGGTAACTGCAGCATTGTTCTTTTGGGGGTGGGGGAGCAAAGCTGCATTTCTGTTTTGGCACAAACAAGGATATGTTGCTACTGTTACTCTCCCTTGTTTTGCATCCAGCCTTGCTTTGTGTGTCAATGTAATATGTTACAACCACACAATTTTTGTTGTTCATACTTCAAATATCTAGACTGTTTTGTTTCTCCAGTGGGTAGTACCAAAATGCTACGTCTTCTATTTTATGAGACATTTTATGTCAGTACTGATGAGCAGTTTTTTTTTTTTTAGTTGTGTGATACTTATGTGTATCATCCTTTTGTTATATTTTAGGGCACCTAGGCCTATGGCACCCAGGCATCTCAATCCCTGAAAACCACCCTTCAGTGACCCTGAGAATCAGGTCATTGTGGAAGCTCTTAGGCAACATGGTGCCTTTCTGCTAGAGATAGGACATGGAGATATGTCAGGCAGAATTCAAATTTGGCAGCAGATAGCTACATATGTGAATGAAGTAGGTGGCCACAGCAGGACATATGATCAGGTGCATCATAGGGCCACTAACATGATCTCATCTGCATGGCAGAGAGCAGGTGCAGTGGCTTGTGATCAGATGGGTACCGGGGGGTACCCATCACTAACAGCAAATGAAGAGTTTGTCTTCATTGTCATCATTGGCAGGGATCCAGACAACTCCCAGAAAAGTGCAGAACAGCATGTCCTTGACATTGTTGCTACTCTGCAAGTATTTACCAGGAGGAGCTTCCAGGTAGGCTTATGTATCTCTGTTGTTAAATACTCTTCTATAGTAAAATAATTACATCAATACATTAGATCTGTTTAGAAATTTGAGAGGGGACTGAAGATTGTTACAGTTAATAACACATTCTAATTGATTACTCGTGGAGCTTCGGTTGGACTTGTCAGCCAAGTTCTTGTTGAAAATATAGTTAATGGACATATAAGGGTAAAACATTTTACCCCCTGTGTTACTGTTAATTGTGATGATGTTGTCCTTACCTTTTGCTTAACTTCTTCCAGGACCATCCAGCAGTGGGAGCAGACTATCATCTGCACATGGTAAGTGAGACATTTTATGTCAGTACTGATGAGCAGTTCAAAAAACTATTTAGTGTGTGATGTTGGTGTCAAGACTTGTGTGTGTGTGTATTGCTGTACTGTCTGTAATAGTGGCACCACTGTTAAACTGTTAGCATATATTAGACTGTAGTATCATAGGTATTAGTTTTTTCCTGTGTTTAATAACTATTATCACAGATGTTCCTGAGAGTGGAAGTGTGGGACTTCTACCGCCTGATGTCAGAGTATCAGCAGACTCTGATGATGATGGTGGCCAAACAGAAACATAGTCAGGGGTGCAGAGGTTGAATCTGACACTGAGGTTGATATATAGCCATACCCTGTAATTCCATCAGACACAGCTAGTAGGCCTATGCCTACCCATTCCAGTGAGCCTTCAGACACTGGACAGGTGGAGGGTGAGATAACTGATCAGGGAACTGTGGCTCCTGTGGCTTCAGTGCCTGTTGCCTCTGGCCATAGCCAAAGTGTGGGTGAGATGTCACGTAGGAGGGTTATTAGGGGTGCTTGGAGGAGGCTCACTGTCCATCCTCCACCTGATCCAGGTGTCTCTTGCGGTGACCATCATTACTTTTGAGAGGTATGACTGTGTGAATCTTTGATGCCTGAGGCCTACTACTTAATAATAGACACATACGTTGCATAAGTCTCTGCTATTACACATTAAGGTTATTTCTGTATGTACAAATCACACATCTTTTACTTGCTTACCCTACCAAGTTGAAGAAAATAAATGCCAGGAACCAAAATGCAAAAAAACAAGGCAGGAAACCACTGGATAAACACTTTATATAAGTAAAGCTTTCGGATACAATCCTTTCTCAATACAAAACAATGCATAGAACCAGCTCTTTATATATAGGTCCAAATATATCACATGACATGCAGCCAAAATCACATGATATGTCATCCAAATCACAAAAACATTTTAAAGAAACATTTTAAAAAAACTTTTTTAAAAAACTTAATACAAAAACTTGAAATACTTTAATAAAACTTTAAAAAATATATAAACTTTAAAAAATATATATATTTAGATAAAACTTCAGGCTAAGAGAGATTAGCTCTACTTAATTTAACTAAAATAGGTTTGAGACTGACTTGGCTATTCAAGCCTGGTTTTGAATCACTCATGAGTCTCAAGATCCATTCATATTCTTTAATTTCTAAGTGATTATTTAGGTCCCCTCCCCTAGGTGTAGGTGTAACGTGGTCAATAATTCTAAACCTAAAATAATGCTGCTGACGAAATTCCTCTATATGTTTGAATAGTGCATTCCTGTCATAGCATCTCCTAATTTCTGACTTATGTTCAGTCATCCTGTCCTTAAGCCTGCGGTTAGTTTTGCCTACATAGAAAGCATTACATGTCTGGCAGGTAGCCAAGTAAACCACATGGGTAGTAATACATGTACCTGCTACTCTAAAACTAAATGTCCTACCATTGATAGGATGCACAAACGTATCATTTTCTGTACTACAAATGTCATCACAACAAGAACAGTTGTGACATTTGTGAGTACCATATTTCACTATAGTAGATACAGGTGTAGTCCTCTCAAAGTCCTTGTAGCATAGTGAACTCTTAAGGGTCCTCATATTCTTATAAGAGAAATTGGGTTTAGGTCCCAATAAACTTCTTAGTTCATCTGATGCCATCAAGATGACCCAGTTATCAGATATAATTTTTCTAACAGTGGGTGTCCTTAAATTATATGTAGTTACATATCTAATAGGTGCTACAGATGTTTGTTTGCACCTAGAGTCAATACTAACAACATCCTCATACAAAACTGGTTTAAATAAAGTCCGCCTATCTTCCCTAATCTTAATGACCTGTTCATAAAGTAGAGATCTATCATACCCACTAAGCAAGAAATCATTAACCATCTCATTTAATTGTACTTCAAAGAAGTCATCATCGGTATTAAGCCTACTGAGTCTGCAGAACTGAGATTTAACAGTACTTCTAAATATGTGAGGTGCATGCATGCTTGTGGCATAAGTGTATCTACCTGAACAAACTTCTTTCCTAAAGATACTAGTTTGTAGTGTATCTCCAGCAAGATCTAACTTCAAATCCAAAAATGTAATAGAAGTTTCAGATACTGTCATCTTAAACTTTAGAAAAGTAGATGCAGAGTTTAGATATTCCAGAAATTTATCAAGATCCTTATGGCTACCTTTCCAAAGTAGGAGGCAGTCATCTACAAAGCGTTGAAAAAATGTGATATTACTTTTAAATGGGTTCCCATCACCAAACAAATGCGTTCTTTCCCACTGATACAGTATCAGGTTGGCATAAGTATTGGCTACAGAGGTACCCATAGCCACCCCTGTAAGTTGTAAATATGTGGAGCCATTAAAAAGGAAGATGTTGTTTTCAATGTAACATCCATAAGGCTGCAGATAATTTCAACTTTGTTGGGATTATCACATGTATGTGTCCACAACAATTCTCTTAAAAGCTCCAGGCCTATATCATTAGGAATAACGGTGAAGAGTGATACAATGTCCAAAGAAACTAAAAGATATTTATTGTTGACTAAAGAAGCTTTTTCTTTATCCATCCTTCCCCTTAATTTCTGTAATAAATCAAAGCTATCTTTAATGATAGAATCACATTTAGCCAGGTATGGAAGCAGTTGCCCATGTAGATAAATCGAGATGGGTTCTGTAACCCAACCCGCACCAGAGACAATAGGTCTCATAGGTGGATCTAGCTTAGATTTATGAATTTTGGGGAGACCATAGAGATGTGGTATAACTGGACAAGTAACAGTGAGATAATTAAATAACTCAAGATCTATATCACCACTCAATTGCAAATCATACACAACCATGTTTACATATGCAACACTTTTTTCACATCCAAACTGGTAATGCATTTAAAAGCTTTAGTGTCTTGTAGTAACTTAAACATAGAATCCATATAATCAACTCGGTTCATAAGAACCACAGCACCTCCTTTATCAGCCTGTTTTATAATTATATCTTTACAGGACTGTAAGCTCTTCAAAGCCTTAAATTCACCATAATTTAAATTAAATCTTTTTTTCTTTCTGGTAGATGGATTAAATAACTGCCTGATATGAATTTCACAAATATCATAAAATGCTTTAACCACTGGAGTACTGGTGGGTACAAATGTACTACGTCGTTTGTTACCCCCCCCCCCCAGTAGCTTCAGAACCACCAAATAGCAGTTTTAAATTTAAAAGTCTGGAGAAGATTTTTAAATCAGTTAATGCTGATACAAAATTTTCTTCACAGCAAGGGATGAAATTCAGGCCCTTTGAAAACAATGAATAATGAGTGTCATCTAACTCTATTGCTGATAGATTCAACGTGCCTCGGATAACTTGCGGCTCTGTTTCCCCAGTCCTAAAGGGCTCTCACTTTTTCTTTTATTAGACATACCTGATGGAAGCGCTTCCAGTTAGAGCGCCCAGAGACAGTTAAGGAACGTATATTGCAGCACAGAGGTTCTCATTATTCATTGTTTTCAAAGGGCGTAGTACATTTGTACCCACCAGTACTCCAGTGGTTAAAGCATTTTATGATATTTGTGAAATTCATATCAGGCAGTTATTTAATCCATCTACCAGAAAGAAAAAAAGATTTAATTTAAATTATGGTGAATTTAAGGCTTTGAAGAGCTTACAGTCCTGTAAAGATATAATTATAAAACAGGCTGATAAAGGAGGTGCTGTGGTTCTTACGAACCGAGTTGATTATATGGATTCTATGTTTAAGTTACTACAAGACACTAAAGCTTTTAAATGCATTACCAGTTTGATGTGAAAAAGTGTTGCATATGTAAACATGGTTGTGTATGATTTGCAATTGAGTGGTGATATAGATCTTGAGTTATTTAATTATCTCACTGTTACTTGTCCAGTTATACCACATCTCTATGGTCTCCCAAAATTCATAAATCTAAGCTAGATCCACCTATGAGACCTATTGTCTCTGGTGGTTAGTTACAGAACCCATCTCGATTTATCTACATGGGCAACTGCTTCCATACCTGGCTAAATGTGATTCTATCATTAAAGATAGCTTTGATTTATTATAGAAATTAAGGGGATGGATGGATAAAGAAAAAGCTTCTTTAGTCAACAATAAGTATCTTTTAGTTTCTTTGGACATTGTATCACTCTTCACCGTTATTCCTAATGATATAGGCCTGGAGCTTTTAAGAGAATTGTTGTGGACACATACATGTGATAATCCCAACAAAGTTAAAATTATCTGCAGCCTTATGGATGTTACATTGAAAAACAACATCTTCCTTTTTAATGGCTCCACATATTTACAACTCACAGGGGTGGCTATGGGTACCTCTGTAGCCAATACTTATGCCAACCTGATACTGTATCAATGGGAAAGAACGCATTTGTTTGGTGATGGGAACCCATTTAAAAGTAATATCACATTTTTTCAACGCTTTGTAGATGACTGCCTCCTACTTTGGAAAGGTAGCCATGAGGATCTTGAAAAATTTCTGGAATATCTAAACTCTGCATCTACTTTTCTAAAGTTTAAGATGACAGTATCTGAAACTTCTATTACATTTTTGGATTTGAAATTAGATCTTGCTGGAGATACACTACAAACTAGTATCTTTAGGAAAGAAGTTTGTTCAGGTAGATACACTTATGCCACAAGCATGCATGCACCTCACATATTTAGAAGTACTGTTAAATCTCAGTTCTGCAGACTCAGTAGGCTTAATACCGATGATGACTTCTTTGAAGTACAATTAAATGAGATGGTTAATGATTTCTTGCTTAGTGGGTATGATAGATCTCTACTTTATGAACAGGTCATTAAGATTAGGGAAGATAGGCGGACTTTATTTAAACCAGTTTTGTATGAGGATGTTGTTAGTATTGACTCTAGGTGCAAACAAACATCTGTAGCACCTATTAGATATGTAACTACATATAATTTAAGGACACCCGCTGTTAGAAAAATTATATCTGATAATTGGGTCATCTTGATGGCATCAGATGAACTAAGAAGTTTATTGGGATCTAAACCCAATTTCTCTTATAAGAATATGAGGACCCTTAAGAGTTCACTATGCTACAAGGACTTTGAGAGGACTACACCTGTATCTACTATAGTGAAATATGGTACTCACAAATGTCACAACTGTTCTTGTTGTGATGACTTTTGTAGTACAGAAAATGATACGTTTGTGCATCCTATCAATGGTAGGACATTTAGTTTTAGAGTAGCAGGTACATGTATTACTACCCATGTGGTTTACTTGGCTACCTGCCAGACATGTAATGCTTTCTATGTAGGCAAAACTACCCGCAGGCTTAAGGACAGGATGACTGAACATAAGTCAGAAATTAGGAGATGCTATGACAGGAATGCACTATTCAAACATATAGAGGAATTTCGTCAGCAGCATTATTTTAGGTTTAGAATTATTGACCACGTTACACCTACACCTAGGGGAGGGGACCTAAATAATCACTTAGAAATTAAAGAATATGAATGGATCTTGAGACTTATGAGTGATTCAAAACCAGGCTTGAATAGCCAAGTCAGTCTCAAACCTATTTTAGTTAAATTAAGTAGAGCTAATCTCTCTTAGCCTGAAGTTTTATCTAAATATATATATTTTTTAAAGTTTATATATTTTTTAAAGTTTTATTAAAGTATTTCAAGTTTTTGTATTGAGTTTTTTAAAAAAGTTTTTTTTAAAATGTTTCTTTAAAATGTTTTTGTGATTTGGATGACATATCATGTGATTTTGTCTGCATGTCATGTGATATATTTGGACCTATATATAAAGAGCTGGTTCTATGCATTGTTTTGTATTGAGAAAGGATTGTATCCGAAAGCTTTACTTATATAAAGTGTTTATCCAGTGGTTTCCTGCCTTGTTTTTTACCCTACCAAGTTGCAACAAACAAGGATATGCCAGTCATTCATATTATTATGCAATATGCTCTAGGTTCAACACTTACCTTGTAAATCCAGTGGTTGCAACAGTTTTAGTTCAGGGCTGACTCTGTCTGATGCTAAAAATACACAGCCATTACATAAGTAGGTAAAGGTTGTAAGCGTTGCCCCGGCATCAATGTTGCTATATGTATGTATGTATGTAGGAGGAAGGTTTTAGCCCCTTTGGTGGTGCATGAGTGTGTTATGCATTACTTCTTAGCCAATGTGAGGGCACATTGAGCACATCTATGTCTCCCTACACTCACAGCAGTTGCTGGTTCCCTTTCTTGCCTCCTCACCTGTGTATGACTGCAGTGACCTTGCCGTTGGTGTTGGGATGTGTGCCCCTTCCCCTTGTTGATCCTGCTGAAGCTGTTTTCTCAGGATGACTTTGTGTCGCATGGCACATACAGTGAAGATTTCAGTACATGTACATGGATTGTACCGCAGGGCACTCCCAGATGTAACCAGGCAGTGGAACTGCAACTTCAGCAGTCCAAACATACACTCTATGACATTTCTTGTTTGAGCATATGCCTCATTATGGCATTCTTCAGCAGGTGTGCGTGCATTTCTGATGGACGTCATCAGCCATGGTTCCACAGCATAAACAGCATCTCCCAGTAAATGACCCTGTGGGATACCAGAAAAACACAACAAAAGGTGGAAAATTGCACCAAAAATAAACCAATAAAAATCCTAAAAGGTGCAATGTGAGAGACGAAAAGTCCACAGTGTAATTTTATTAGCCAAAGAAAAGCCACAAACCAGTCCAACGAAAAGTTCATTCTTTTTAAGCTTTCTCTCTGATTTACCCACATAAAAGGAACCACAAATTTTACAAAGAACTAAATATATATTATCCCTTTGGTGACACAATTATAAAATTCTACACTACTAATCCATCTGTCCCTGCTTTCTAAATAATACTTCTCAATATTAAGAATATAAAGACATTGATTACATCGGCCACACTTGTAAGTACCCTGCCTGCCTTTATTAGTCACTACACCATGTTTATTCTCTAAAATACCCTTAATACTACTAGAATTTTTATAAATAATTTTATGTGAAATATTGGCTATATTTTCTATGTCAGAAATAGAGTCGAATCTTTCCCATTCTTTCAAAAATATCCTTTTGACATAATTATTTACTCCATTATATTCTAGTATTAGGGCTTGTTCATATCTTCCTTTTTGTTTTTCACTAGTACCTTCTTCCAGATGAATACAATTGTTCAAAATAGGTTTAAACTTGGTTAACCTTTCTTTTCCCACTTCATCTCTAAACATAGTAATAAAATTCAAAGGATACCCTCTCTCCAAAAACATCCTTTGCAGTAAATCACATTCCTTAATAAATTCACTTTCTGCACTTGTCAATCGACTACCTCTCACGAATTGCCCTTTAACAATATTCTTTTTACAGTGTATAGGATGTGCACTGTCATAATGGAGAAAGGAATTACAAAATGTTGGTTTTCTATATATTTTACTTTCAAAGTGTTGGCCTTCTTTATATATTTATTTCTATGTCTAGATATACCATTTTGTATTCAGAAATATTATAGGTAAATTTTAAGAAATTAGTAGTATTATTGATATAATTCATAAATTCTTTCAATCTCTCTTCACCTGCTGACCAAAATATCACTATATCGTCAAGAAACCTACGATATAGTGTCCAACAATCTTTATATCTTGTATTGAAAATGTACTTTTCCTCCCATTTAATCAAAACTAAGTTGGCGTAGGTGGGAGCGCAAGCTGCTCCCATTGCTACCCCCTGCGTTTGTTTATAAAATTCACCATTGAAATATATATAATTGTTGTTTAAAATCAGGTCCATCAACCATATACAAGCTAACTTTTCATTTTGTGATAAACCCCTGTCTTCATATACAACTTCTTCCAACAATTCCATCCCTTCTTTATAGGGTATTGATGAAAAGAGGTCAATAATGTCCACCGTTACAAATAAAAGATTGTTCTGATACAAATCATCTGAAATTTCTCTTAATAAATTCCAAGAATCCCTTAACACTATTTTGTTGTTAAGCCAAAGGCTTTTTAATTTTAGATCTACATATTTAGCCATACCATAAGTTTTAGACCCTTCCGCTGAAACAATAGGTCTAAGGGGGGGATCTGTTTCACATTTATGAATCTTGGGTATACCAAAAATGGTGGGTGTTTTGGGTTTGTCAACTTTTAAATAAAGATAGGTGTTTTCTTCATGTAACAGTTCTTTTAAGCTGAGATCTATTTTACTATAAGCAATGTTAATCTCATTTAGAGAAACATTCATATATCTAGATTCATCCCATAATATGGAATGCATCTTGCTTTCATATATTATATTTTCCATAAACACTACCCCACCCCCTTTATCTGGTTTCATAACCCTAAGATTCTTATCACCTTTCAGCTCGTACAAAAGTTCCTTTTCAACATTACTTAAATTGCCCTTACCCCACATCGTGTTCTGCTCTTTTCTAATCTGCAGTTCTATCACTTTTTCTAAATTTTTCAATTGTGGGTGTAGGGGAGGGTTAAAGGTGCTTTTACGTTTAAGTGTCAGTGTCTCCTTGACCCCCTCCTGATTTTTAGATAGCAAAATGTTTAAATTCACCTTTCTCAGAAACATTTTGATATCTAATAAACTCCTAGAAATGTCACCCTTCCTATATGGTATGAACTTGAAGCCTTTAGATAATAATGTAAAATGTTCCTCTTTTATAACTGTATTACTAAAATTATAAATAGAAAAATTATTGTAAGTATTCTTAATGCCATCTGTCAAAATTCCACCTAATCTTTCACTGTCAGGGGGTGAGTAGGGTGATAGATGTTTAATATCTCCCCCTCCCCCTCTCATCTGAAAATTTGTGTCCTGTAGACCCTTTTTGTTGATCAATCTCTCCGACCTATGTAAGGGAGGGTAATCTCTATCAAATTCCTGACCATCTTCATAAACCACACTACCATTTCCTTCATTTACTTCTGGGATCAACTCAAAATTGTGTCCATTTGTTCTAGCATACTTAAATGAGGGTTTAGGATAACTAGTTTTATTACTATATTCCCTTATATCCCTTTCCAATTTGTTCATTTTCCTATTGACCAATTCATCACATTTTTTATCAATTTCTTCTCTTAAACCAAAATAACAGGCTGTCTCTTCTTCTATACTAAAAATCAAATATGTTTTAATGTGTTGGTCAATCTCCTCAATTTCTTTTTGTAACAATTCTTGACACCTGGTATTTTCTCTAATCATAAGTCTTAACATGTCCAAACCACATTTATTAAAAAGTTCTATGAGCTCATTATAAAATTCAGAATCACATTGTACATTATTAGGAAGTTTACATACTCTAAGTCCTTTAGGGACTACTTCCCTTAATATACATTCATTCAGATATTCATTCTCGATAGCATATGTTCTATACTTGTACATTTTTTTGTATAAATTGTCCAGTTTAGTCCGATAAGATACGCCAGTCCCATTATATTTAACTGAATTGATCTTAGTTCTAAAGGAATATTTGGCTTGCAGCCATTCCTTGGTGTCTTTAGGACCATTAAAGTGAACAGTACCTGTTTGGTTGGCTCTAGCGTTGGTTTTCGCAATTCCTTTTCTGGAATTTGTATCCCTGGTCTCTCTTGCTTCATTTTGAAGCACTGAAGGCGTGTTAGCTGAATCAAAAGTAGGGCTATGAGACTCGTTGGGTTCGCCAATGTCCTTGAAAAATGCCCATAAGCTCCCTCGGATGTTCACCCTGTCTTGTTGAACCATCATTTCCTGGTCCCTGATGCTGAGCCATATTCCCGTAAATGGAGACTAGTGATTGGCTAAGTGGTGTCAGTAGGTCAATCAATTCCGTCAATTGATCAATGAGTTTGCGAGAAAGACCTGCTTCATCCAGTCCCTTAGCTTCGGTTGTAGGTAGTGACTCCATCTCTCCTCCACCACACAGTCACCAAAAAAACACAACGAAAGGTGGAAAATTGCACCAAAAATAAACCAATAAAATCCTAAAAGGTGCAATGCAAGAGACGAAAAGTCCACAGTGTACTTTTATTAGCCAAAGAAAAGCCACAAACCAGTCCAACGAAAAGTTCATTCTTTTTAAGCTTTCTCTCTGATTTACCCACATAAAAGGAACCACAAATTTTACAAAGAACTAAATATATTATCCCTTTGGTGTCACAATTATAAAATTCTACACTACTAATCCATCTGTCCCTGCTTTCTAAATAATACTTCTCAATATTAAGAACATAAAGACATTGATTACATCGGCCACACTTGTAAGTACCCTGCCTGCCTTTATTAGTCACTACACCATGTTTATTCTCTAAAATACCCTTAATACTACTAGAATTTTTATAAATAATTTTATGTGAAATATTGGCTATATTTTCTATGTCAGAAATAGACACGAATCTTTCCCATTCTTTCAAAAATATCCTTTTGACATAATTATTTACTCCATTATATTCTAGTATTAGGGCTTGTTCATATCTTCCTTTTTGTTTTTCACTAGTACCTTCTTCCAGATGAATACAATTGTTCAAAATAGGTTTAAACTTGGTTAACCTTCCTTTTCCCACTTCATCTCTAAACATAGTAGTAAAATTCAAAGGATACCCTCTCTCCAAAAACATCCTTTGCAGTAAATCACATTCCTTAATAAATTCACTTTCTACACTTGTCATACGACTACCTCTCACGAATTGCCCCTTAACAATATTCTTTTTACAGTGTATAGGATGTCCACTGTCATAATGGAGAAAGGAATTACAAAATGTTGGTTTTCTATATATTTTACTTTCAAAGTGTTGGCCTTCTTTAAATTAAAAAAAAAATCCACGTGCAAGACTTTAAAAAGGATGCTGCTAATGGAAAAATTATTGAATTGGAAATATATGTTGTGCATCTATACCTCTCAACCTCCCAGGACAAGTATTGGAAACAGATGCAAAAAATGTTGATGGTCAAAGGCCCAAAATCAGGGACACATTTTAAATACTGACTTGATATACTTGGAAAGTTACTAGAATAGCAGGCTTTGTATAAGTATGCAATTTCTGAATGATATGACATCTGAAACTCAAATACCTGTCATTATTTGTGACTACAGTCTTCAATGATTTGCCAGAAAACCATTACACTTAAAAGGAACACACCAAAAATATGGATCAAAAAATGAGGCACATACTACAAAATCTGGGACAGTTGAGAGGTGTGGTTGGATGCATTTTTTTTCATGTAAGCTGTAGCTTTTGGTTGATGCAAGAGTCTTGCAGTATATTTGCTAACTGGATGCATTTGACACATGTTGCAGCAAACAGTATCTTGCCATTTACCATAGTAGGCATTATGGAAAATACATTTCTGGGTTACAAAGGCTAGAATGATTGCATAATATCACCAACCTCAGGGCTTCATAACAGGTTCATTAGGAGCAAAACAAACTTGTCCTAAAATACATCAGCAGGGCTACAGACTGGCCCCAAGACCCATTTTGGTGGCCCTCCACCCAATCAATGAAAACAAGAAAATGACTGCAATTTTTCCCATTTAACATATGCTTGTTACTGCTATAATATTCTGACCCCTTCTGCACATAAGCAGTTTCTTAAATTCTTATTCACTGGACCATCTATAGCATATTTTTTCTGAAACTCTTGTGCAGTACAGAAGAAAGCTATACAATACCCGTAGTCATACATACAACTCTGAGGTCTTCATGCACCGTCTTCATGTCCTGCTGTGTGTGTGTGTATGTATGTATGCATGTATGTGTGTGTATTTATTTGCACGTGTTTATGCGTGTGTGTGTAGGTGTGCTTGTACATGTGTGCATGTGTGTGCATGTGTGTGTTTGCACAAGTATGCTCACACAAGTGTGTGTATCTCTGTATGCATCTGTGCACTTGTAGCTGTAAAGTGGGTAGTGCCTCCATTTAGCCACCAACCATAAGAACACTACATCTCATTAAGTGCCACTGCATTGTCAATTACAACGTTCTGGAGTGAATCCTGGCAATATGACATGGACACCTTTCCACTGAGCATTCTGCTAGATGTAGAATAGCATTTTGCAAGTAATGCCATTCTGCTAAACCTAGCCTCTTACCTGGAGTTCACAACTGAACACTGAAGCTATGAAATTCTCTAAAATATCTACTATTTTCCAGAAAATACCAAATTTCATTTTTGAATAGCAGGGCTCCCCAAAATTAATTAAGTGGCCCTTTAAATCACAATTTATTTGCACTTTTCTTCCCTCACTAGCCTTTGTATCATCAGCCCATACCTTCAGTTATAATGTCAGATGTACTGACATCACTAGAGCCACAATCGTGACTGACAAGCAAGCTCAACAAGGGTAAACTGATCATCTTCACAACGTGCTCCATCTATCCATTTCTACTGCTTACTATGTTAAGTAGTACACTTTTGTTTCAGAAACAAATGTAGTGTCTTGAATCTGATGCTTAAATGTGAAAGTATAAAGGTGATTTGTATTTGTCCATTGGATTTCTGACTGTACTTTATAGGACAAACTCTAATGTTTATTTTGTGTACTTCTTTTACACATGTAATGCTCAAAAAGTGGACAATGGTTGAAATTTATGATATGGATTACACAGACATCCTTACACAACCTGTATAAGCATGCAAAACAGTTACCATCCCATGATACCTGTGCACATTATCACACTTTTCCCACTAACTGTTAATGAGTTAAAAAAAAAAAAAAAAAAAAAACAAGCTTGTAAATTTCTAAAGGTGAGCTGTTTAAAAATTAGAACAGATCCTAAAGCATCAAAGGAATTTTTGGCGTCTGCTGATTAAAAACATGAATGTTTCTGGGTCTTCTGATTTTAAAGGAAAGTATGAAAAAAAAACATTCTGTGATAGTTTCTTGGTTGTAAGTATTTTAGCATGGCTCTATTATTTCTTTTTTTATTAACACTTTTACATATTTTTTCATAAGTAATGTTTTCTGCCTTAATTATTTTAATAAAATGGTGGAAAATGCCTTAATCAGAATGACTGACTGTAGCAAAGCAAAAGAAAATATTTGTAATCTAAAAACAAATAAAAACATGGTAAATGCAGCTGGGAGGAGTAAAGGTTAAAAAAAAACAGGAAATACTGAAATTAGGTAATCTTGAAAAGTGTTACCACTGATGTATAGTTTTCTTATCTCACCCAAGCTATACTTTCTTACACTTAGTACACCAACATAATGTAACATATCTCACAAGTATCCCTGGTTTTGCCTAGATTTTGCCATGTCTCTCATTACAAAAGTGATTTCTGTTTTGCAGAAAATGTGTGAGTGCTCGCATGTGTGGGCCTTTTTCATGTGTAAACTGAGAACAATACTGTGTAAGGTGTAGCAGATGCGGAAGCTTTATGAAAGTGGTAGGAACAATGTGTTTTTTGTAATGTGTGCAAACTTTTGATGATCACCTTGCCCTTTCTTCCACATTATTGATATCTTAAGGTTAAGGTTAGGGGGTTGTGTAGGAACAAACACATACAGGAATTCAGAATTTGTACGCACATTAAACAGCATGTATGTTTTTGAATTTGTGGCTGGGTTTGACTAAGTTCATGATGTGCACATCTGTATGACCGTGAATCACATGTGCATAGTTTGTTTAGTGTTACAGGATTCACCTGCAGGAGCAGTACGAGCAGATGTAAATGCATGGATGACAAATGATTTTCATGATCCACTCTCTCAAAGATCTTTATCAACTGCAACCTTAGCACCAGACTTGGATTATATTTTTGCCTTACCTACTATTCAGGTTATCAGTCAACTGCTGGAAAAGCTTATCACCTCATATTTTACCGCAGGGATAGTCTAGGCACTCTATGTAGTATATGCTGGAAGGTCCAAAGGCATCCATGCTTATGCAATAAACAAATGGACGCATACTAAGATGTTATGCTACATATGGGACCACTACAGACATTATCAAAGTAACACATGCGAATATTCTGATGGCATAATCCCTTTTCTGAAGCTAATAAACAATTTCTATGTGAGGTTGTTTTAGAAAAAAATAACACTTAATGAAGAGTCTATTGAAAGAAATACATTTATGCAACTGCAATATCTGTATAGAAGTTAAAAATCAGTCATCCAAATAATGGATTATGAGCTACCAGATCATACTGAGAACACCACAAAAGTACAAGTACTTCCATGGGTATGTGTGTGCATCTTTGTCGATGACTACATACATGTACTGTATGTGTGCGCATGCATACAACAACACAAGGGGCATGCAATTGTGTGTAGCGTATAACTTGCGTCGTGTATGCTATGTCTGGGTTGACTTATTGAATAAAAAAGCTATGTACTTACGATAACATTCCATCTGTTGTCCATTTTCATTCTTCCTCAACTGATGGTTCAGATCCAAGACTCATATCTGAATAGGCCACTTCTACCAGATCATCAGATTCTAGAACGCTCGTGCTCCTCTCTTTAACAATAATGCCCTGCCACCGTAATGTACCTCAGATCGAGTTTGCTGCCCCTAGATGTAAAGTGACAACTTATTACAGAAATAACCAAAGGTAGAAAAGAAAAGTGAAGCTGGAGCTCAAACTAGGAACAAAGGTTCCTGTACAACTCTTAGATCTCTCCAGAAGCAAAAGGAGGGGGTAGGAGGGTGGGAAGTTGAGAAAGAATGAAAATGGACAATACATATGGAATGTTATGGTGAGTACATAACTTTTTAATCTGATGTTACTATTTTCATTCATTCCTCAACTGATAGGACAGAGTCCCCAACTACTGTAATCTTGGGAGGCCCTTATTGAAGGATATTCTGAAATACTGCAGAGCCAAAGGCTGCTATGTTCCTGGAAATTAAATTCAAGCTATAATGAGCAATGAAAGTATCAGCATTAGCCTAAGTTGCAGCACAAATATAATTTCAAGAGGCTCTGGACCAAGACGCTGAAGAAACTGCCACAGACCATGTGGAGGTTTTGGTAAAGATAATAATTTACTGTAGACAAAGGTGATACAATCAGTCAACCACTTGGCCAATGTAAATTTAGATATTGGTTTGCCTAACTTGGTAAGAGAAAAGGAAACGAATAACAGGTCAGATTTCCTAAAGTCTTAAATTCTATGTATCTTCTATGTTAGTTCCTCACCCACCCTCCCTGTTCTTGTTTTGGTGTTAGTGGCTCTGGAATTGCCCGCCCCTCCTGTAAGTCTGTATTTGAATACTCCTCCTGAGTCCATCTCATTTGCTCACTTAACCGAGTACAGTGAGATCATATTCTGAGTCTAGTGTTCACTCAACTTAATACAGAGAGAAGATTTGAGAAGGCCAACCTACTTAGGTTCTTCTTTCTTCTCTCCTTGCACTTTATTAAAAAAATGTGCACTTTATTCATCTGCTTTTACTGTATTTGTGTTTCCTCCTACTTTATTTTGCTTTTGCCTCTTCTTAAAAGTACTCAATTTTATTTATTCTGCTGCATTTATTACTGCTTGGTAGTAGCCTGATTAAATTGTAACTGTTATTCTAAGTCTTTTGGTTTAAGCACTTGGGCTTCATACAGGTTGTTTTACATTAAGAAGGTTTGTGGTCTGCACTGTTGTGGAAAGGCAGGTAGCTTACATCCTTCTAAGCTGGGAAATGCTGATTGAAGGCACAGTGTCTGCTATTATAAAAGTGTATTAGTTCTGGTTTCAGGACAGTTATTCTACATTAAGAAGGTTTGTGGTCTGCACTGTTGTGGGAGGAGAGGCTGGATTCTGCCCTTCTGAGCTGGGAATTTCTGGTCACAGGCTTATTGTGCCTGCTTATTTGAACTGTTTCTTTCTAAAATTGGTGCACCTTGTTGCTGTAGCATAGACCATATTCAGGCCTGCTGAATCTAGCTTTGTTTGTATAACTTGAGCACTGATCCAGGCCATCTTTTTTTTGGAGAAGGTTCCCCTGCACCCTAGTAACAGGAGTGTGCAGTTAGAACTTGTCTGAAGACTGCCGGAACAGGGCTCAGTTTTGAGCTTTTTTCTGGTTAATTGGGTAACTTGTTTAAATCAGTTTGTTTGTTTTCTATTGTTTTATATATATATATATATATATATATAGAGAGAGAGAGAGAGAGAAATTGCACTTTATTCATCTGCTTTTACTGTATTTGTGTTTCTACCTACTTTATTACTAGGGGCATTGACTACAACTCTGAGCTGAGATATATAACAAGTATCCTTTTTTGTGCATTTAAAGTGTTTTTTTGATTATATTTGCTTTATTTTCTGAAAAAAAAATATATGCTTGTTTCCTGCCTTTCTAAACTAGTATAGTCCAGTTTTCAGGTTAGTGATGAATTCAGGCCTGTGTTACAAATCTCTGTCTTTGCCCATACCTTACTTGGATAGAAGGAAGTTTCTCTGTTCACCTGTGAGGGAGGGGAGCTTTGACCAGCCTATCTGTCCCTGGAGGAGTGGTGTCAGCCCAGAAATTAGTAGCCTATTGGCGATTTTGGGCTAATTTCTATCTCTTTCATTTCCCTGCTATAAAAAACACATTTGCCCGGTTCTGCGTGCCGGGCAGTGCTGGTTAGCTAGGGTATTACTATTCCCAGCTCCCCAAAGTCTGCTCTTCAATTTTTTCCCTTGGAACTAGACAAACTTTCAACTTGAGCACTCAAGCCATTCATTTCTCAGCCTGGCACTTGCTCAAAACACATAACAAGCACTTATAAACCCTAGCACTAGACCCCCCCCCCTATACTGTACAGAAGGACAAGGCTCTCTATTCGACCTTACCAAGCCATTCAGTAAAACAGTTCACTGTACCTATCCAGGCATGTACAAAGGGCAGTTTCAGGTGTACTCTCCAGTCCAACTGGTGAATCTGGGCATTTTGAGGCAATGTTACAACTACCTCATGTACACAACACAACTCTCTCCTCCTACCACCAAACACTAATACATGCGAGAGATGCAATTATACAGCCAAACTGGAGGCTAAGCTCTCTCAACCCAAGACTGGATCAGACAGTCAAGAGAAGAAGAGAAATACTTGCATCACACCACCAGTCTCACATAGACCCAGCACCGGCAAAAAAACACACATAAATACACCAAAACATACTCGGAGGCTCTAAATAAAAATCTGCAAAAGGAACAGAGACCTCCAAAGCAGACATCCAAGCAACCTCCATCCCCCAACACAAACCATGAAACACATACTTCACAAAACCAGTGTGCCATGCAATCACAGCCCTTAAGGCAAAATAACATACCCAACATACTAGTAATAGGTGACTCTATAGTCAGGCACACTGACGTCCCACTCACTAGGCTGAATAAGGAGAAGGTTACTGTTGTGTGTCAGGATCCGCCACATAACACAAGCACTCAGGTCACTCCAGAACAAGTACAAATACGACTGTGTCATTGTCCATGTTGGTGCAAATGACCTGAGCCGTACCTCCCTGGACTACATGAAAAGAGACATGGAAGAGCTCTCTAATCACATAGCTCAGGCCAGTATGATCTTGACCCTGAGTAGCATCCAGCCCTCACCAAGAATGATACCATGGTATAAAGAAAGAATTATCAATTTCAACAATTGGCTAAGTTTCTGGTGTCATTCAAAGGGGATCCAGTGTCTGTCCACCTGGGATGACATGCTTGACAAGCCACGCTGCTTCGCTAAAGACAGCTTGCACCTGTCACCCTTAGGCTTTTGAATACTGGCCAAGGCTCTTGCCACCCCCATAGTGCCTTTTTCTAGGCAAGGCTCACCCACCACTGTAAATAGCACAAGTAACAAAAAACTGAGGGTAATGCTACTCAGTGCCAGAAGTCTAAACCTCAAAATGCATGCACTTGAGGCACTTCTCAGTATGGAGAAAATCGATATATGTGCAGTAACAGAAACCTGGTTTAAGGCTCCAGAGAGCACCCCAGCACTACCAGGCTACAGCTCATACCATACATTTCGGCTACAGAACCTGGACGGAAATACAAAAGACGGGGTCGTATCCATATTCATCAAGGATAGCCACACTTCCAGGTTAGTGGCACAGCATGATCCTTCAAAGATCATCCACGTGCAACTAACAATGGGCAAAACTACAATTCAAATTGTAGCTTACTACAGATCACCCAGCATGTCCCAGGATCCCCATTCTGCATTTCTGGAAACACTGGGAAACATAAAGGTCCTACCAAACACCCTAATATTGGGTGATTTCAATTATCCAAACATTAACTGGGAGAACTACTCAAGTACTAACTCCCTTGCCCAACATTTCCTAGAATTTATAAACTCAAATGCCGTGGATCAACTGGTCAACACTCCCATCAGAGGTGACAACATATTGGACCTAGTCATCACCAAATGGGCGGCCGGTGTTCCACACTGGAGGTCAACCCCTCACTGGTTAGATCTAACCATAAACAAATCACTTTGGATATCCACATTCCGCCCCCACCCCCCGGACAAGGAAACCACTGTGAAAAACTTTTCAAAAGCAAACTTCATGTTACTTAAGACCGAGGTGGAAAGTTTCAAAGCCCCCATGCTAAAGGATAACGCTGTCCAAGTTGCAAAATCCTTTATGAATTAATTCTATGGGCACCTACAAGAATGCATGGATCATGCTGTCCCAAGCAAAACCAAGAATCACTCCTCCAAGAAAAGGAAACCAGTCTGTTGGACCCCGGTCATAAACAAGCTATACAATAGAAGGAGGAAACTAGTACAGAAAGAGTAAAATCCCAAGAAGGGAAGACTTCCCTGATCAGTATCAGCAAGAAACTACGATCCCTCATAAAATCATCCAAGGCGAGCTTTGAAAGAAAAATTGCCAAGGACTACAAAGATAACCATAAGGCATTCTTTAGCTATGTCACGAATCTAAGTGGCAATGCTCAGATCTGCTCGGAGTCAGTGCAGAATGGCACAAAATACACTGAACCAACTAATATCGCCAACATCCTGGCAGACAGGTTCAGTGCAAACTTCACCCCCCTCTCACCCCCAAAAGGGCCCATAACCATACCAGAAGAATGTAGAGCCAATGAAATCACAAACACTCAGGTTAAAACAGCCCTCTCCAAAGCCAAAAGCACAGCATCAGTGGAACCAGACGGTGTCCCAGGTTGCGTCCTTCACAAGCTCAAAGATGAACTAACCCCTCACCTAACACACTGTTCAAACTCAGCCTCTCCACAGGCTATGTACCCATAGAGTGGTGCACAGCAACAGTTATTCCGCTCACAAAGGTGGAGCCAAAACAGACCCCGGGCACTATCGCCGTATAAGCCTGACTAGCTTGGTCTGCAAGGCTATGGTGCGCGTCATCATGGAGCTCATTAACAGAGACATTGGGAACCTCCAAACACTGGACCCTACCCAGTTTGGCTTTGTTAAGGGCAGATCATGCCTCCTAAACCTGATGGACTTCTTTGAGACAGTTGCCAAGGCTATAGACGACGGAAAGGTTGTACACACAGCCTACCTAGACCTTGCAAAGGCCTTCAACACCATTCCCCATTCTGGTGTTATAGACAAGCTCACCAGCCTGAACATAAACACCTACATCACAAAATGGGTTGCCAGCTGGCTCATGGACAGAACCCACATGGTGAGAGTTGCGGGAGCTAGGTCCGACTCTAAATCAGTTACAAGTGGCATTCCCTAAGGCTCAGTCCGAGGACCCCTCCTGTTTGGCATATACTTCTCAGAGGTACAGGCAAGCACAGGAGGACTATGGCTGACCAAGTTCACAGATGACTGCAAACTAGGGGCTATAATTGACTCTCCGGCTGACACAGACATCCTCCAAAAAGGTCTCACTGAGACAGATACCTGGTGTCAAAATCATGGCCTCAAGCTAAAAGCCAAAAGCGCACAGTCATCCCCTTTGGAAAAAAACAAAGTAGCCACAAACTACCACATAGGTGGTGGTCCCCTAAATACGGAAAATGTAATAAGGGATCTGGGGACCCAAGTAGATAGTAATCTCTCCTTTGATAATCACATTTCCAAAGTGGTTAGGACATCCTTCTATGTGGCCCACCTAATCACAAAAGGGTTTGCATCCAGATCAAAAGAGGTCATTGTAACCCTCTACTCATCACTCATCAGACCCATTAATAGAGTACAACGCCCCATTGGGATGTACCTTACAAGACAACCTGCAACAGCTGGAAAGACCACAGAAGTACCTCACTAAGAGGATCACTGGCCTCAAACAGATGCCCTATGCAGCTCGACTGAAGAAACTCCAGCTGTACCTGGTTGCATACCGCCTACTCAGAGGTGATCTCTGCCTGACATACAAGGCCATGTCCAACCCAAAATTGATGGACATGCTCCACCTAAAGAAAACCTCATCCCCTTGAGCCACACGCTCTAGGGATCTAAACCTCACCACAATAATAAATAGGACATGCTGGAGGGATAGATTCCTGTCCCAGAGACTTCCCATGCTTTGGAACAAGATTCCAGTCTACATTAGGCAAAACTCCTCGCTAACACTCTTCAAGAGAAACCTTGATGAGTGGGTGGGAAACAGAAAGTTTACCCTGGTGATCACTTCAGTGGCACTGCTGGTCAGAGGCACAGGGAACTAATCTAAGGGGCAGCGAAAGCCAAGACATTCTGGCTAGGCTTATAAATGCCTTCAGGCAGATAGCCTAGTAGCTACCTATAAAGGTAAAAACAAAGTTGTTTATGTAAATCCAAAAGATGTAACATATACTCCCTTTTGTTTGAAAAGTTGGGAAAGAAAAGTGGGAGATTAATAGCCTAGTTTATATTTGACTCAGAAGCTACCTTAAGTAAAAATGACAGGTTTGTTTGCAATGACACTGTATCTTTGTGAAAAGTCAGGTAAGGAGGTTTTGACAGTAGAGCCTGGAGTTCAGATACTCTTACAGCTGATGAAACGGCCACTAAAAAATGGTTTTCCAACATAAACATTTAAGGTCTGCTTTGGCTGAAGGTTCAAAGGGAGATTGAGATAGGGCCTGGAGCATTATATTTAAATCACAAGGAGAAGTAGGATCTTTTAATGGAGGTCTAAGCAAAAAGGCTCCTTTGAGAAAGGCCTTCCACAGTTTAGAAGAACCCAAAGACGAATTATTTTTGCCCAGGTGGAAATTAGAAATGGCAGGAAACTCTACTCTAATAGTTGAGAAACTAGCTCCTTCATTGAAGACTGAAACTAAAAACGCAAGGATCATTGACAGAGGTGCTGAAAAAGAGTCCAGATCTTTGCTAAGGGCTCAGAAGACAAATTGCTTCCATTTATTCTTGTAATTTTTTCTAGTAGAAGCCTTATAGGAAGACAACAAAATGTGGCAGCCCGGGGAGGAGAGCTTGGACTGTCCAGCAATCATTGGAAGTGGAGAAGCCATACGGTTAACTTGTAATGTCCGGATGATTCATATTCATTGGGTAAGACAGAAGGTCTGAAGATGGATCCAGAATCCAGGGTGGATATAGAAGATAAGGCATGGGGAATGGGAACCAAATCTGATGAGGCCAAAAAGGTACAATGAAGATATCTGTTTTTTTCAACCAAATTGCTTTCTTTAGAAACTTGGGAATTAGTGGCAAGAGTGGAAATGCATAAAGAAGTCCAGAGAGTGAATCGTGAACTACAGTATCTCTCGGTGACTCCTCCAATGCACTTGTTGCTAAGGAGAGAGGCAAACAGATTGCAGCATGGTTACAAACTGACAGAAAATTTTCTTCACCACATTGACGTTGAGAGACCACTCATGAGGCATCAGAATGGACCTGCTTAGTTTGTCTGATATCACTTTGGTTTTTCCAGGAATGTGCACTGTTATAAAAAAGCAATTGAAAGAGATTGCCCATTACCATACTCTCATAGCTTCTTGACAAAGAGGGTAAAATTTGGTTTCCCATTGTATGTTGATGTACCAGACTACCATCTGTTGCAATTGTCCTAGATGGGAGAATGTCTTGAAAGGCCTGCAATACTAGGAGGACATCTTTCATCTCCAGGATACTGATATGCAGCTTGGCCTCTTCGAGGGACCATGTACCTTGGACTCTCCTTCCTGAATAGTGGCCCAGCACCCAAGCTGGGAGGCATCTGTAGTCACCGTGGCCTTCGGTAGAAGAACAAATGGACAGCCTTTGCGCAGCTGGTTTGAATAAATCCACCACAGAAGATATCTCTTGCATGCTTAAGTGATCTTGGCCTACGTGTGTGATGCTCTCTCTCTCTTTACCCTAGGCCAGTAATCAGGGAGCCTCAATCCTCACCACTGACACCAGTGAGAGACCATCACTAAAAACAGGAATGAATATACTCAGTATTTTCAGAAGCAGCTCTTTGCATCAAGCACAGTTTCCCTCAAGAGCACGCAGGGAACACACTCCAGACCTGGGACTGGACTATCTGTCTCTTCAGATGCCAAACAAGCCTCACTTTGGAGCACTGTGTCCCAGTTACATGTAGCTGATACACCCACACCTGGGTGTTTGATTTTCCCACACACACACACACACACACACTCCGGGGAAAAGCTGGTAAAGATTTACTAGCTGCATCCCTTCTGCCCAGACTATAAAGTAAACAAGCTGCCACTAGTCACCCACTCTAAGGCTCTTACAAGGGTATCCAATTATACTGAGTAACATCAATACTAAAATAAATGGTAGAGTGTAACCAAGCAGCCAGGCTTTTCGGAGTGGCCATGGCATCACTAAAATAAGCACAAGTACTCTCAAGATGTTACAATTATTCTCTGAAAGACCAGCTACAATGCAACCATAAAAATATTTAATAATAAATAAAATAGAAAACATGAGAATACTAAATAACTAAGTACAATAAACACCAGAGTTTCAGTCACAGGAGAAATAAAAATAATACAGTTGGAGAGATTCAAACAGATGCAGAAAAACAATACTTAACTACTGTCATTGTATTTCCTGACTGTCTAAAGAGTAACAGTTCCCTAACTAACTTAATACAGCAAGGCAAGATAGGATGATGGGATGCTTACTTCCATAAGGCAGGGTGATGAGTTTCTAACTGAACTGAACAACTGAACTAACTCAACTGAACTGACTGTCATAGAGTTTCATATCAGGTTCCAAAGAAAACAAAACAAAACAAGCTGCTGCAAGAGTTCCATCCTCTCAGTGATGGTTATAGAATGACATCACATTTGATCACCTGACTTTGGTACAATACACACTTAGAGCTCTGCCAAGATATGCTGCAGCATCCAAAAGCTACAGAACATCTTCAAAAACTTCCACACTTCCCCTCCAGAACTCCCAGTCCAAACACATACACCTAATCAGCCACAACAACACCGCTGATACATCCCCAACACAAGCATCCATACAAGTTAGTGTGACAGCCAAATGGCACAAAATTATCTACAAAGCTCCAGCCAATCATACTGGCGCATGTTACACATGCACCACCCCATTCTCCCTGGCACAGATAGCAACACCTCACATTGTCACATCTCTCCCCCCTTTGAAGACTCAAGCTAGTTTTTCAAGTGACTCTGGAAAAACATTGCTTGAGAGGAATGGGCCTGTCTCCGAGCATAATAATCTATACCCTGTCTTTAGAGTCCATCTGAATTGGCATTGCTGTAATCTGCACTGGCTAACACAGTGGGTCCTCCCAAAGCCTCTTTAAGCTTTTGGAATGCCTGCTCACAGGCTGGGGTTCACACTACCTTATCTGGCCTGGTTTTCCTTGTCAGGCTTGTTAGGGGAGCAGCTATTGTACTAGAACTGGGAATGAATATCTACAGTATCCCGCTGTCCCCAAGAATGCCCACACCTGATTTTTTGTAACAGGGGCAGGCTACACCTGAATAGCTTCATCTTTGGCAGGTCCTGGCCTAATCTTGCCACTCCCTGCTCTATGTCCCAGGTAGGAGACCTCTGCCATACCCACCTGACATTTACTGGGCTCAGTGGTTAACCCTGCCCTTTGCAGTCTGCTCAAGACCTCCCTGACATGCTGAGGCTTCATTATGTTAACATAGTGCAATTTGTGCCCCTGCCTATCAGGTTTATCAAATAATTAATGTCACTTACCACTTTGAAGGGGCCCTTGCAAGCTCCCTTCAGGAATAAGCACCATAACCTGCTGTCCCACAGCATACTTTCAGGCTTGAGCATTCTTGTCATACCAGACCTTTTTCTGCTGTTGGGTTCCTGCCAGGTTCTCCTGGGCAAATCACATGAGCTGCCTAAGCCCTGTCCTGAGGTTTAGGACATATGGCACAACAGACTACTTGTGGGATTCGCACTCACCCACCCACTCATCACAAATCATACCTAAAGGCTTCATCACCCTCTACTCATACAGCAACTCAAAGGATGAAAAACTGTGAATTCCTGGGGTACATCTCTGTATGCAAACAGCAGATGGGGCAAATATTTGTCCCACGCTCTCTTAAACTGGTCTGCAAATGCTCGTAATATGGTCTTTAGTGTAGAGCTTAAACTCTCCACAAGACCATTAGTCTTGGGATGAGAGAGGGTGGTCTTTAGGTGCTTCACCTCAAAGTGCTTCTACAGCCAGCAGGTCCGACATGAAATTGACACATCTGTCAGTCAGTATTTCTCTCAGAAACCTACCCTGCTGAAAATATCTAACAAAGCATTTGCCACCTTCTCTGCCTTGATGGAGGACAGAGCCATTGTCTCATGATATCTGGTAGCATAATCTACTACCACCAGGAAATATTCTGTGTGACATTTGGGGTGCTCATAGGCCCCACAATATCCATAGTTACCCTCTGAAATATCTCTTCAATCACAGGCAAAGGTATCAAAGGAGTTTCATCCCTGTCTCCTGCCTTGTCTATCTTTTGGCACTGCTCACAGGTCCTGCAGTACCCTGTTACATCCCTTGCAATCCCAGACTAATAGAAGTTCTGCATAATATGTCCCTTGGTACGCTTTATGCCCATATAACCTGCAAAAGGAATGTCATGGGCTATGGCTAGAAGTGCCACACAGTAGGCACTGGACACTACTAACTGCTGTATTACCTCACCCTCTACCCCTCCCTCGAGGTCCACTCTATATACAGTAACCCTTTGATCCAGTATACATAGGTGTGTACTAGGCCAATGGCCCTGGAACCTTTACAAGCCTAGCCCATAGAAGTGCCCTGGCATCATGCCGCTGTTAGTTCTTGATGCCTCTATTAAGTAGAGCCACTGGAGTGATCTTGGAGTGAACTTTCTATTTTTCCATCCACTCATCAAGATTTCTCTTGAAAAGGGCCAGTGAGGTGCTCTGCTTGACATGTATGAGAAGTCTATTCCAGAGCATGGGAGTCTCTGGGTTATGAACCTGTCCCTCCAGCATGCTCTGTTGATTGTGGTAATGAGGTTGCGGTCCCTGGAGTGTGTGTGGTGTGGCAGGATTGGGATTTCTTTAGGTGTAACATTTTTAACAGGGCTGGGTCAGACATAGCTTTGTAAGTCAAGAAGAGATCGCCTCTTAATAAACGATATGAGACAGAGAAATGCTGGAGTTTTTTGAGTCTGTCCATGTAGGGCATGTGTTTAAGGCTTAGGATCCTCTTCGTGAGGTACTTCTGTGGCCTTTCCAGATGTTGCAGGTGTTTAGTGAGGTGCATGCCAAATGCGGCATTATACTCAATGATTGGTCTAGTGAGGGAAGAGTAGAGAGAGATGATGACCTCTTTCTTCCTGGATGCAAGACACTTGGTAATGATATGTGCCACATAGGACTTTCTGACCACAGTGGCAATGTGGTGGTCGAAGGAGAGGTTGCTGTCAACATATGTCCCCAGATCTCTTATAATGCCTTCAGTGTTCAGTGGGTTACCATCAATGCGGTAATTAGTGGGAACTGAGTTTTTCCCAAAGGGAATGATGACGCATTTTTTGGCATTAAGCTTAAGGCCATGGTTTCGACATCAGTCATTAGTCTCAGTGAGGCCTTTCTGTAGGATGTCTATATCACTTGGGGAGTTAATAATGGCTCCCAGCTTGCAATCTTCAGTGAACTTGGTCATCCAGAGTCCCTCCATGTTAGCCTGGACTTCTGAGAAGTAGATGTCAAACAGGCGAGGATCCAGAACCGATCCCTGTGGGACTCCACTTGCGACTGGTCGGCAGTCTGACTTGGAGTCTGCTACGTGCACACTGTGGGTTCTATCTGTGAGCCAATTTGCAACCCACCTAGTGATATAGAGGTTGATGCCTAGTTTGGTGAGTCTATCAATAATTCCTAAGTGGGGAATGGTATCAAAGGCCTTGGCTAGATCGAGGTAGGCTGTATGAACTGCCTTGCCCTCATCCACAGCTCTGGAGACTAACTCAAAGAAGTCAACCAGGTTGTGCAGGCATGATCACAAAACCAAATGATGTGAGATCCAGAGTTTGGAGATTCCCTATATCCTTGTTAATTAGGTCCATGATGATGCGCTCCATAGCCTTACATATCCGACTCGTCAGGCTAATGGGGCAACAATTCCCAGGGTCTGTAGTCACTCCCCCTTTATGGAGAGGGATGACTGTAGCAGTGCACCATGCTGTAGGGACAAAGCCTGAGGTGAGGCTGTGATTGAGCAGGGCACACAGGTGTGGGGCTAGTTCACTTTGTAGTTCATGTAGAACATGGCCAGGGATATTGTCAGGTCCCATGGAAGCTGTATTCTTGGCCTTGGACAATGCAACTTTACCCTGTGCTGCAGTAATGCTGGGTGCCTGGCATTCTTCCGGTATTGTGATTGGTCCTTTAGGGGGAGATAGAGGGGCAAAATTGGCACTGAATCTGTCAGACAGTATGTTGGCAATATCTGTTGGATCAGTATAGGAGGTACCATTGTGTAGTAACTGAGAGCAAATCTGGGTGTTGCCGTGGAAATTCCTGATATAATTGTAGAAGGCTTTGTGGTTGTTTTTAGTGTCTGCTGCAATTCTGCCTTCATAGCTAGCTTTAGAGGTTTTGATGAGGGGTCTCAACTTTTTGTTGAGGCTAATAAGGGAGTTTTTCCAGTCGTGAGACTCCACCTTTTTCTGCAAGAGTTTCTTCCTTCTGTTGTAGAGTTTATTAATGGCAGGGGACCCCCTTTTCAGGTAATTCCTTAGCTACCTCTCTTAAGCCTCATAAGGTAGGGTCCAAAAACTGAGCCTATCTCAACTCTACCTTTGTGACTCTTCCCAGCTCCCTTTCCACAAGAAGCCTAGTATCTTCTGACAGCCATGCCTCACTGTCAGTTCGGTAATACCACTCACCTCTGTCCTTGCAGTCACCTTGTCCATGAGAAAATCAGTACCTACCAGCAGCTGTGGCTCACTTTTCAGGGTCACTGCTACAAGGTAGCTCACTCCCTGAAATAGCCACATCACCAGTCCCAGCTTCACGTGTGGTGTCTGTCTGGGTCTACCCAGGCTACCACAGCTACATGCCTGTCTCCAAGCCTGACTGCATGTAACTGCATGCACACATGGTACTGCATTATCAAAATCATTCCCTATCAAGACATCTGCTGGAATATCCTCAAACTCAGGTACCTGCTTGCTTCCTTTTCCACCCTCCCAGGCAAGGTGAACCCTGGCCAAAGGTATTTGGAATGGGATCCCTCCTAAAGCTTTGAATGGAGTGGACTGCTCCTTCTTTAACCACTGCAGGCTTCACAATGGTTATGTCAGAGGCTGTCTCTCTCTTATCAGTGGCCTGCCTTCCATCCACTAAGATAGGATACAAACTCCAGTGATAGTTTGGTACCCCTGTTGTTTCCAGACAACTTACTTACCACTACTTTGCTGTTATTTCCACTTTCTGGCTCCCTCACCTTTTGTTCCACACTTTCCTTCAGTGGACATCTGTATGCTACATGGACCCCTCTGGTTACATTTAAAGCATCTAATCCTTGATCCTGGCCATGTACCTGAAGTAGTGGCTTCCCCTGTTACTGGTGGACTCTGTTGGGGTGGTTTAAGCTGCCCACAGTGGGTTCCCTTATATCCATGTGCAGCACTGTGTATCTTCTTCTTGTGCAGTGGTGCCCTGCTGGCTAAGTAGAGATCCCCTTTTCTCCCAGCTCATCTGCAGAGTTATATTCCTGGTATGCCAACCAGATTCTCATGTCCTCAGGCAAAGTGCTAAGGGCTTGTTCCCTCACCAAAAGGTCTGCCAGCCATTCAGAAGTGATGACCTGACATCCAGTCACCCACCTATGAAAATAAGTGCTTAACTCAGTAATATAATCACACACACTTTCATCTGCCTTGCATCTATGCTTAAAAAACTTTTTGTCTGTAAGCTTCAGGTGTTAACTTAAAACATTCCAGTAAATATTGTTTAACTCTATCATGGTTTAAACAGTCAGTATCAGACAATTTAGAAACAGACGTTACAGCTTTATCATGGTGTAAGGGTGTCAGGAAACATACCCAGAGCCCTTGGTCAACATTATACTGTTTACGTAGTCTTTCAAATATATGAATAAAACTATCAAAATTATCACCCTCTGTAAACTGTGGAAGAAATTTACTGACATTTATTGCTTCTGGGGTTTGGTTATTCCCTACCCCATTACCTCCATGATCCTACTGAAGAGTCAGCATCTCCCTCTCATGTTGGCGCTGTTTCCTAAGACTGCACATCCCCATCACCAGACTGGTTGTCTGTCTGTGCTGCAATTGCAATTAAAGCTGAACTCATTTCTTCTTTAGTCAGGTTGGCATCCAACAGTCTTTTGGCTTTGCACACCTTGGCCACTTGATTCTTTGTCAGCTTGACATAATCCTCTTCTGACATTTTTGCCTGCTTTCCTTGATTAAACTAAACTAACAAAAGTAAATAAAAATGTTGCAAAAATGAAACTGTGTATATTTACCTTGTGGGTGCTGAGAGTACACACACCTTCAATGACAACTGCACACAAGCTACTGAAGTTCAATTAATATCCCACCCAGTTGCCACTAGTATGTGATGGTCCCTTTTCCAGCCAGTAGTCAAGGAGCCTTAATCCTCACCACTGAACTGACACTGGTAAAGGATGATCACTAGGAACAGTATTTTTAAATGTAGCTCTCTGCACCAAGCACAGTTTCCCTTAAGATCACACAGGAAGCACCCTCCAGACCTGTGTCTGGACTCTGTCTCTCTCTGCAGGCTTCAAACAAGACCCCACACTGACCACTTTGGAGCTCTGTGTCCCCTGTTCCAAGTAGCTGACACACACTTGGATATTGATTTTCACACACACACACCTGGGAAAGGCTGGCACAGATTTACCAACATCTGGGAAAGGCTGGCACAAATTTACCAGCTGTGCCCCCTCTGCCCAGACTATAAGGTAATCAAGCTGCCACTAGTCACCCACTCTAAGGCTCTTACAAGGGTACCCAATTATACTGAGTAAAATAATACTAATACAAATGGCAGAGCTTGACCAATGCAGCAAAGCTTTCAGGAGTGGCCACAGTGTCAGTAAAATAAGCATAAGTATTCTTTAGATGTTAAAGGTATTCTCTAAAAGACCAACCACAATGAAAAGTATAGAAATATTTATTAATAAATAATAAAATTAAAACATGAGAACACTGAATATCTAGTTACAATAAACACCAGAGTTTCAACCACAGGAGATCTAAAAAATAACACAGTTGGATAGATTCACACAGATGCAGAAAAACAAAACTTAAGTAATATCACTATATTTTTCTGACTGACTAAAGAATTACTGTTCCCTAGTAGTTAAGTTACTTACTACAGCAAGACTAAATGAGGAGTGTTGAGTTGCTTACTACAGCAAGGGAAGATGAGATGTGAGATATCTGTGAGAGATCTTTCCTGTCAGGTTCTAAAGAACAAAGTGGTGCTATGAGAGTTCTGTCATATCTTCACTAGTATCTAAAAATCATTTCAGTGCTGGTTATAGAATGACATCACATCTGGTTACCTGACTCCCTGGCAAAATACACACACACAGCTTTACTAAGATCTGTTACAGCATCTGAAAGCTATAAAACAATTTCAAAAACATGTACCCTTCCAGGGTGGCAATTAGTTTACCTCCAAGGACAATACAGTAAGATTTCTAGTCCTGGTATTAGTACACATTTTTGTCTTTGGCTACAATTAGACCTGAAAGATAAAATCTTTATGGTCTAAACCAACCCATTTAATTTTCAACCTATTTCTCAAAATTAGCTGGATTGAGATTAACCACTTCCCTTCCAGAATTCTCTGTTAACACATATGCATTTAATCAGGTATAATAATACTGTCTGACATACATATTATCTCTCTTTTATGTCCAGCAGGACCCACTGTTGATGCATTTTTAACACAAAAAACTTTACAAATACATTTTAACACAACCATCTGTACAAATCAGTGTGATAGTCAAATGACATGGAATTCTTTACAAAACTCCAGCTAGCTACACTGGCATATGTTACACATGCACTGCCTTACTCTCCCTGCACAGATGGCACTACCTCATATCATCACATGGGTAAACAGTGCTAGAGTAGAGCTGGAACAGAATTAAAGCATGGCAGGCTTTTTTCAGAGACTTGCTCTTATTCCCACCCCCACCCCCCGGGTTTCAACAGTGACAGGATAAAAAATGTAAATGCATTCACATTCAGTTTTGTAGTCTTCTCAGCTGGGTTTCCTTCTATGTTTTTCTTCAGAAAAAAAAACACAGAAGAATTTAAATAATGCACTAAATTTCACTCCCTTGACCAAAAGCAACTCTGTATGTTTGTGTGTGTGTGTGCGCGTGTGTGTGTTTAGCAATATGCAAGACACAATTTCTGTGAGGAAAAAAGCAAACGGAAATATTTACAGAAGCCTTAAATTTACGAAGGTTAGAGGAAGATGAGGCTCAACAATTAATAGTTACAATAAGAAGAGATGAGATACAAACTGTAATGTATACTCAATCAACATGGAAGCCTCTAGGAACAGATGGTATTCCTGTGGAAGTTTGGAATGTAGGAGCTGAGAATAAATGTTAAAGATCTGAAAGGTTTTGACAGTATTTTTTAAAAGAAGTGGAAGTACTGGCATCTTGAAAGAAAGCTGTGGTGACTGTATTATCCAAAGAGGGTACAGACCATTTAGATCCTGATTCATATTTAAGCCATGAATATTTTTATTTTTTTTTTTTTTATTTATTTTACATTTGTTGACCGGGTTAGTCCAACTGGATACATATCCATTTTCAGTGGAGACCCGGGGAGAAAAGCTCCAAAGCACAGAGGTACATAAAAAATATAAAATATAAAAATATAGTGACATAAGCTAGGAAATTGAGACAGGCAACATTAAAAATACAAAAATATAACAGTAGGTAAAAAGAAAAATTCAATTAGTGATATAAGTTAGTAAAGATGAGTAATTAGGGCTTAATAGTGGACCCTTAAGTTAAGGGCTGGATGGAGGCCTATGTAGGCCGGGTTGAGGTAGGTCTCTTAACTATATTAGTTAAGAGAATGGCAAAAGTGTTGCCAAAATTTACAGATACAGATCTCTGCAGAGGACAGGCAAATATAAAGTGTTTATGACTATATTAGTTAAGAGAATGGCAAAAGTGTTGCCAAAATTTACAGATACAGATCTCTGCAGAGGACAGGCAAATATTTAACAAACTTAACAGAACAAGTATGATCCAGAGAGAAGCATAATGTTAGACATTACCACTAGTGTTGCTGGATCTTGAAGTAGAGAAAGCATTTTGATAAAGTCAACTGAGATTTTATGAAAAGGGTAATGGAAACATTTGCATTTCCTGGCAAAATAATAGTGTTAATTGGGAGAATATCTAAAAGGCCAGAGACAAGAATTCAGGTGGGAGCTGTGCTTGAACAATGGAACCAGGCAACGGTGTCCCGGCTGTATATTAACAGTCATCCGCAAAGAAAGTAAGGAGCTCACAAATTGCATAACTGGTATAGTCATCAAAAAAAGTTGGCTTTATTTCCACATGATATTATTTTGTATTTGACAAACTGCAGGGCTAACTACCCAGAGGTGTGAGCATTGGCTCTAGATAACTGTTTTGCAAAAAATGGGGAAAATGAGTTGTGGATGGATAGATTATTTTGTACCTGACAAATCCATAAAATGACATTTTTGTACTCTGGAACATTTTGAGACAGTTTCAAGTCTTCTGGAGATAAAATGAAAATAAAACAAAAGCTGTAGCAGTGAAGTATGAACGTTCATATAAGTTAGGCCAGCAATACCCATATTTAAGGGCTCGCAATAAGAAGTACTTAAGTGTATGGAATAAATAGGATTCTGTTATGGCAGCTATGGATGTGTGAAAAGAGACTAAACAAAATATAATACAAAAACTGAGAAACTGGAAACTGTTATGGATATTGATAGCAAGATACAAATACTGAAAATGTTTTTAGTCTCTTTAGCTTTATATACAAATCAGGCATATTGTTATAAACAAGAGAAACTATGAACAATAATTAGTAAAGAATTGAAGGAATTTATTAAGGAGGAGAAAGGGGCAAGAGTTAAGTTGGATACAGTGGTCCTCCCCATAGAATAAGGTGATTTAGGATTATCTGATTTGAAAAATAAGTTATGTACTCACCATAACGTTCCATGTTTCTTGTCCATAATCTCACCTTCATTCTTGATGGTTTGGAACCAAGCATCGGTTCTAACTTAGCCGTATACTAAAGCTTGAGAGCTGTCACTGGCTCAAGGCTACATCCTATCCCAAGATGCCTAGCGACTGTTACCCAGATCTCATTTGAGACAACTAATCACTAGACTATGCAACCCAGTACAGCTACTACAACAGATCCCCTGCCCATAATTCCTAAGGCATGAAGGGAATCAGGAACTTATATCCAATTTCAGAAAAAATCCTCTCAATCTTCCAGGAAGGTGGAAGGATGGTGGAATGCAAGGATGAAGGCAAGATTATGGACAAACATGGAACATTATGGTGAGTACATAACTTCTTTATATTATGTTGTCCTATCTTGCCTTCATTCTTGATGGTTGGGACAGCTTCCCTAGCACCTTCTTACTTAGGTGGCTCAAGGGAATAAACTTTTCAGATCAGTGGAACCAAAGGATGCCCTGTTCCAGGAGGCCACATCTACTTTCTAATGAGTGATAAAGGTATGAGTATGTGGCTGCAGCACAATTGAATCCAAAGGGAGCCTAGCTTGAAAGGCAGTGGAAGTTGACATAGCTCTAGTTGAATGCCCTCTAATTTTCCATGGCAGCTCTTTATTCTGAGAGTAGTAGACATAAGTAATGGTGTCTTTAAGCCATTTTGATTAGGTGACTTTTGAAACTGAAGTTCCTTTTCTGTTTCCTGAGAATGAAACAAACAGTTGGTCAGATTTTCTAATATCTTTTGTCCTATGTAAGTAGACGCATAACTGCCTGTGTACATCCAGTTGGTGAAGCTCATATTCTGCCTTGTTGCCATAATTGGGAAAAAAACACTGGTAGCTCAATAGACTGATTTAAATTGGCCTCAGAACAAACATTTGGCAGAAAGGAAGGATTTGCCTTGAGAGACACTCTGTCGTTGTGGAAAATCAGATAGGGCAGACGAACAGACAGAGCTTACAGTTCTGAAACCCTTCTAGCAGAAGTAATAGCTGTCAAAAAGATTGTCTACCAATATAAGAACTTTAGTGGGCAAGAGGAGGCTGGTTCAAATGGAGTAAGAATTAAGGAGGATAACACCAAATTTAGATCTCAAGAAGGTGGTGGTTCTCTTATGGGAGGTCTTAAAAGAAATGTACCCCTCAGAAAGGCTTTGCATAATCTGTGGGACATTATGTTAGATCCCATGTCTCCTACATGGTAGTTTGATATAACAGCAAGTTGTACTCGTTGCCACTGCACCCTGATTAAAGGTTTCTGTTAAAAATTCCAGAATTGCTGATATAGGGGCTGTAAAAAGGGTCTATATGGGTTTTGTCATCCCAACAAGAAAACCTCTTCCATTTGCTTGCATAAAGTTTCCTAGTTGTATTCTCGTGTGATGAAACGAGAATGTGTCACACTGATGGAGATAGTTTTGGAAGCCTGGCTAAGATGGGAAGTGGAGTAACCAAGCTGTCAGCTTGAGGCTTTGAAGATATGGGCAGAACATTCCTGACTGATGAGTCAGAAGATCTGGCACTGGGTTCAGGATCCAAGGTTCCTCCTGAACATGGTGCCATAGAAAAGGGAACCATATCTGACAAGGCCAGTAAGGAGCAATGAAAATCAGCTTGCAACTCAATGATCTGGCTTTCTGTAGAACTTTGGATATTAATGGAAATGAGGGAAATGTGTAAAGAAGTCCTGGGGACAATCATGACAAGTGCATCCCTGGGTGACTCCTCTGGTGGGGGGATTAGGGCAAAGTAGCTGCTGCATTTGGAGTTGATGGACGTGACAAGGAGATTGCAGCAAGGCTGGCCCCATTTGCAAAAAATGCAGCTCGCAATTTCCTGTTTGAGGGACCACTTATGAGGCATAATAATTGCCCTGCTTAGCCTGTCTGCTATCACGTTGGATTTCCCTGGAATGTGAGTTGCAGTTAGAAAATGCTGAGAAGAAATTGCCCATTGCCAAACTCTCTGAGCCTCTCGACAGAGGGGGGTAGGATCTGGTTCCACCTTGTTTGTTGATGTACCACACCACGGACATATTGTCTGCTTGTATTGCAATTGTACCTTTGGAAAAGAGCTCTGGGATGATTGCAATGCTAGGAGCAGAGCCCTCACCTCTAGGACATTGATGTGCAAGTGGTATTCATGTTCTTACCAAGTCTCTTGGACAGTCTGTCCCAGATAATACCCCCCCCATCCTATCTTAGCTACAGGTTGGGGATTAACAAATGGTCTGCCTATCGTTCCTGTGTGGACTAAAGCCACCATTGTAGGTCCCTCTTGCATGTGTTCATAATGAGAATCTTGTGTGACATGGGCAACTCATGCATAGACCATTGAGGGAAAAGTAGCCACTGTAATATTCTCATGTGTAGGTGCACCAGTGGGACTAGTGTTATTGCAGCTGCCATTAAACCCAAAACCTTGAGGACAAATTTTGCTTGCACTTTTTTCTTCATGAGCAGTATTGACACCTGATGGTGCAGCTTTTGAACTCTTTCATGAGGCAGTTTTGCCACCATGTCTTTTGTGTTTACGTCTGCCCCTATAAAGGTAATATGGTGCAATGGTAACAAGGCAGATTTTTCTAAATTTATAGTAATGCCCAGCTCTGAGCAGAGATGAATGGTGGAGTCTCTTGTCCTGGTTAGTAGAAGCTCAGTGGTAGTGGTCAGGAGCCAGTCATCTAAGTATGGAAACACCCGGAATCCTTGACACCTCAGGTGAGCCGTAACTACTGCCATGCATTTGCTCAACACTTTGAGGGCTGTAGTGAGGCCAAAGTGCAGAGCTCTAAATTTGGTAATAACTGGCTCCCTGCCAGAAGCGTAGATATCTTCTGGATTGCCTGTCCATCTTTATATGGTAGTACGCATCTTGAAGATCTATGCAGCACATCCAATTGTCTTGTCCCAGAAAAGGGAGTATAGACTGCAGTGTTACCATCCGGAACTTCGTTTTCTTTACCAACTGGTTCAGTCTGCTGAGATCCAAAATTGTTCTCCAGTCCCCTGTCTTTTTTGGAACTAAAAAGAACCTTGAGTAAGTTCCGGACCTGATTTGGTCTGCGGGGACTTCTTGGATGACTCTTTTTTTTCTAGCAACCTTTGAATTTCTATGGTTGTTTGATCCCTTTGACTGGGTGGTATGTCTGGGATGGTCCTTGATGGAAGGGTGGAAGGGAGAAAGGAATGCTGTATCCCCTGTATATGATGGACTGTACCCATTTGCCTTGAATCATGTTTAGCCAGGCTTTTGGGTACAGTGATAATCTCCCCCAACTGCCTCCAGAGGTGGACAGGCGGGCCTCCTTTCAGGAGTGCTGGAAGGGTCTACCCGAGAACGTATCTTTGTCACACTGATTCTGGGAACCCCCTCTGCAAGGGTGGCATCTTCTGTTGCTATTTCCTCCTCTGCCTCTGGGGAAAAATTCACCACGAACATCCAGCGAGGCTCTTTTGGATTTTCGGAACCACATTTTTCTGGCCTTCTGACCTTTAGGATAAGGTCTAGTAGGGATGGAGAAATGTACTCCCATGGCAGACAGAATCTTGCCATCTTGCTCGCTCCTGGTGAGAGTCTCCTTCACTTTTGGCCCGAACAAGGATGAGCCGTCAAACGAGACATCAATAAAGGATGACTTGAAGGGTTCAGCAAACTCACAAAGATGCATCCAGGAATGTCTCCTCAGAGCTATTCCTGTGCCTGCTGCCCTCCTCGCTCCATCGGCCGCATAAGAAATGTGGCGCATGGAGGAGTTAGTTATAGAGGGTAAGGTCGCAAGCTGAGAGCTTATCTTGTCAGATACCACCACAGCTGTAGCACCATGGAGGGTATCTCCTAGCTCTTTGAGGAGATCCCTCTGAACGTGAGTAAAATGGGATAAATAATTCAGCAACCTAAGGGTAAAGGACACTGAAGAGAACATATGCTTCCCATATCTGTCCATCATTTTAGACTCCTTATTCGGCGGATGGACAGATGCAGAAGTTTCAGCTAATTCCTTCTTGGTGGCCACCGCCCCCACCATAGCATCTATTGGGACACCTTTGGTCAAAAACTGTGTGTCTTCCAGGGTTGTAATGAATTTTTTGGGCCTCCTCAGAACTGGCTCCACTGACTCTGGAGAGCTCCATGCCTTTCAACTGACTACACCCAGGAGCTGGTCGAAAGGTGTAGATACCCAAGAGGTGGAGGGTCGAGAACCAAATGCCTCCAGGTACACCGACTCATCTTCAGAAGGGGAGAGGGTTTTCCAGCCATCTCTCTGTTTCAGGATCTCTAAGATGTCTGGAAAGGAGACATCCTCAGAGGGTGACCATGAGGACTCTTCTGAATCTTCTAAGTCAGTATAGGATGTGCCAGACTCAGTGGAGTCTATGTGTTTCCTTTTATACATTTTCTTCTGAGGGACATCCTCGGGGGGGATGGTGCAATGAGGTTTCAGAAGAGAGGGTTTCCCCTATTTGGGCATCCTGGGACATTGATTCTCTATGCTGGGGGTGGAGGGATGGTGTAGAGGTTGACACTGGCCTTTTGGGGGGAAGAGTAGCTGGAGCTGAGGGTGGAGCAGTCTCAGAGGAAAGCACACTCCTCATCACCTTGAAGGCACCCCAATCCTTGGCCAAGAGAGCCTCCGGTTCCGAGGACCCGGAAGATCTTCCCACTTGCCAAGGAGAATGGCTCCAAGGCTGATGTGGGTGCCAAACTCACCTGCGCCAAAGCCCTGAGTGGAAGAGTCAGATCCAACAAGGGTCCGGTTTGTCTCTCCCCCCCAGAACCAACGAGGGAGTCTTGGCCCCCAGACCCCTTGATGGAAGACAACATTGAAGTGGTCGGAGCAGAGATCGACACCAAAACTCCAGGAATGGATTTTGGGTCTGACGGTTCCACCATTAGTACTTCCAGGCACTCTGACTCCAAACTCGACTGAGTCATAGGAGGAACTGAAGGTAAAAAATGTACTGAAGTCAGCTCCATGACCATGTGGGCTGGGCTGGTTAGAATTTTTGCCAGGACCGGTGTACGAAGCAACCTTCTAACCACCTGCTCCACATCATCATCATCTGAAAGGCTCCTGGATGATCGAGAGGAATGGGAAGACTTGTGGCTACCTGCACCGATTGCAATAGAGGAGACTGCGGCACCAAAAGAATCGGATCCAAGGACAGTGACCGACTCCTCTTTCGACTACTAGACGGTTCTGAAACTGCAGATGGAACCAAAGTACACTTTTCCTTCTCGGAACCGACAGGTTTCAGATCTGAAGAACTCAATTTTTCAGGTCTCTTCGATGGCTCAGAAGCTGGAGCCAAAGAAGTTTCAGGTGATTTTCTGAAGGTTTGGAGGCCTGAGTCCCTTCAACCACCGAGTGAAAAGGCCCCTTTAACAAATCCTGAAGAATTAGCCTATTTTTCTGTTTATGCAGGACCCTTGAACTAAACACATGGCAAATAGAACAGGAATTCTGTAGGTGGATGACACCTAAGCAATACACACAACTAGTGTGACCATCAGTGATTGACATTTTTTGTGTTCAAGAATCACACTTTTTAAAGCCAGACTGTTTGTCCTTTTTACATGTCCTGTCACTATTACTCAAGTTTCACAACCAGTAGTCAAAGACACCAAGTTAGAAAAAAAGTTTCACACAAGTGCAGACTACAAAAAAAAATACTCTATAAGGAGAAGCAACAATTATTTTTAAGAGAGTAAGAGTGAAGAAAAAGTTAGAGGAGGGTCTCTAACTTAAATGACGTGCTCCTCTAACTGGAGGAGATGCCTCTAATTTAAATGGCGAAAGGAATACAAGGGGAGCCCTCTAACTAAAATGGGCTAAGGAGAGAAAAAAAAAAGGGAATCCTCTAACTTAAATGGATTCCTAAAAGGGGGGGGGGCAGCACTAGATAGAGGCCTAAGAGTAAATCGACGGCCCACACAAAGCCAAAACACAGACCGGAAAGGACCTTTGAGAAGAACAAGGAACCCGGAATCAAGGAGAGTATTCTACTACTAAAATATTAGTTAACAATTATACAAAAAGGTTAAAAAAATCCACTTAGCCTGAGCCAGCAAAAAAGCAATCCTGAAGCTTCAAGTGGCAAACAAGATCTGGGTAACAGTCACTAGGCATCCTGGGATAGGATGTAGCCTCGAGCCAGTGAAAGCTCTCAAGCTTTAGTATACGGTTGAATCTCAAGAATGAAGGTGAGATAGGACAGCATAACACTGGATATTTTACACCTATGAGTTAAGGCTCATATAAGCAAGATGAGCAGGTTAGAAATCAAACTGAGAAAGAATGATGATCATGACTTGAGAGGGAAGTTCAGAAAGTAAGGAGAGAGTTGGATTTTGGTTGCAAATCCTTAAGGAGAATAACAATAACCATAAAGGATATTATATTTATAAAGTAGCAGAAAGTTTTCCAAGAACTAAGCCAACACAGGGATAGAAAAAGGAGATTTTGCCAACAGGGATGACTGCAAATAGGGGTATCGAAAACAGGCAAGAGTGAGCTGGAAATTACTGGAAAAAACTGACAAAATAACCAAGGTATTAGGGGAAAATAACTAGACAGGGAAATGTAGTACAGTGGGATGACCTCAAGCAGATATATGGACTGCAGGTTAGCCACTACTTTCCCTTCCAGGGATTGATATCAGAGTATAGGCAAAGAGAAAGGGATACAGGAGTGCAGCATGAAAGACCAGCTCTGGTAGAGTTTTAAGTTGAGTGTGGAACAGAGGCTGCTGTTACAAAGGGATAATCAGTCCTGCATATAAAATATTCCATGATAACTATACGAATCAATCAAGGGATGTTAGAAAGACTGGGAAGAGAGAAGAGAGGCAATTTACAAAGGTAGAATGCAAGGACATGGGTATGACTCCCAAATATGCAACACATTTCAGAAGTTGTAAGATTTTTTATCAGAATTGTTTGCATAGGTATTTCTATACCTCAAGCAGACTTCAGAGGACCTTCCTCAGGTAGACAGCAAATGCTGAAGGTATGATGGGAAAGAGAGAGTTAACTAGGAAATTGTTTTTTGGGAGTGTAATGAGATGGTAGATTGTATTCTGTCATAAATGCTGGGGGAGCAAATTATTGCAGCTAAGAAAATAATTTTTTTGTTCTGGGACCACAGGATCTGAACTGCCTAGACATAGTATGGCCTTGTTAATTTTAATGCTGTTGGCTACCAAAAAAGGAAGTACTGAAAAATAGAAATCAAAATCTAAACCAGCTGTAACCGAAATACTGAACATTATACAAAAGATAAAATAACTACAGGTGGAATATTTAGAAAAGGGAAAGAGCAATATACATAGAAATAAATGGAATTTTTGGGAACAACACATGCAGAATAATGTTCAGTAGGAGGAATGAGGTTTAAGGGGAGGGCAGGAATTGAGCAATTGCTGTAATGTTGGCATGAATGACCCTTGTTAAAAAGAATAAAATATATAATGTATAATGTATATAAATTAAACATTTTAAAACGGTTTGTTTCCTTTTCTTTTAATGCACATGTGCCTAAGTTTTAAGTGATAACTTAATAAAAGTGTTTAAAAATATCTGTATAACAGACAACCCTATCTTAGCATAGAAAACTCAACTAAAGTCAGTCTGCATGGAAGAAAAGGAGGAACAATTATTAGAGCAAAAAGGTACTTTTTCTGAATGTGATTTTAAAATTTTTAATCTTTCACACATAATATTAAATCATTTTGATGTTTTGGTCCTAAGCAGAGGATGGACATTTGTGCCTGCTTCTAGAGCACATATTTGTGAGACTTTAAACAATCTAAGGGATTTTGTACGAAGATTGAATTTGAAATGTTTATATGATAAAAATGAAAATGTTTCTTGTACTGTATTGCTAAATATATTTTCTAAGCCTAGTTGTTTTAACCTCCCATTAAGGCCAGATTTTTGAGGCCTTTCAATATGTTATTGAGAAGCAGCTTAGGGAATTATTGTCGAATAAACCTGTCAATAAATATTTCAACATGTCTTATGAAGAACGTTTGGCATTTAATAGTTTAAGCAATGATGACAGCATTGTATTGTTAAAAGCAGATAAAAGCAACGCTATAGTGTTGTTGGATAAAATTGCATATTTAAATGCCATGTTGGAATTATTACAAGATGTACATTATTACAAGAGAGTAAATTTGGATTTCATTAAGAAATCTTACAGTAAAGTAGGATTAATATAAGAGAAGCGAGTTTCTTTACAAAAGACAGTCCTACGATTAGCAAACTATTCGGCCTACCAAAGGTATACAAGGCATTGGAAAATCCACTGTTTAGACCAATTGCTGCTAGTGGGGGGGGTGTAAAACAGAGGCTATGGTAATATATATAGACAAAAAAATTTGAAAAAGTAGTTGAAATAGGGGAAATATATATTTGTAAATAAATCTGCAGTATTCACAATTCAAACATTTCCAAACTTCCTCTTTTCTTTCATTCAAATATTGTACCTTGTCTTGAAAAATACTTTTAAAAATTTTCCTCTTTTTGTTAACAAAAATGGGCCCTTCTCCCTCAACTTTATTTATCTCTGGAAAACTACCTATAATTTTTCAATTTTCTTTGAACAAATTTTTAATCTGCCCGCCATCAATGGAATATGGTACCACCATCCCTAATCCATAATCCTTATGCTTTGTCTTATTATTATTGTCCTGGGATGGTCCCATATTTTTAACTACACTGGGCAGTTTATCTTCTCTTCTCATTTGCCCAACCTCCTTCAATTTCTCTTCCAGGGTTGCACTGTTTCAGTCTTCTTTCAAAACCTTAGCTGCTTAATCTCCTATTCCCTCCAAATTATAACCTCATACCCACTGCTTACCCATCTTCCCTGTCTATCCCAGCTATATCCACTTCTCCTGTTATTAGCTTTTCTATTGCAGCTCTTAGTATTCTATAATTTCTACTCTCTTCATTGATAAAATTCCCCTCTATACTTAGGTTCATAGGTAGGTACTAGGCTATCTGCCCGAGGGCATTTATAAGCCTAGCTAGAGTGTGTCAGCTTTTGCCACCCCATTGATTAATTAACTGAGCCTCTGTCAAGAAGAGCCAATGAAATTATCCCAGGGGTGACATTAATAATTTATTGGAATTGAAAGAACTAGAATGGATTATTAGACTTCAAGCTGATGTAGTCCCAGGCCTAAATAATTCAGTTAGTCTGAAGCCCGTTCTGGCTAAAAGACAGAGAGAAGTTTTATAAGTTTAAGTTTTAATTATTAATTATTAATTTTTAAGTATGGTGCATGTGATTTCATATGAAACAGTATAAAATTGTTTATCTATAAAAATATGTATGCTTTATAGATGTGATTTTTTATGTGCTATTTTGCATATATTTATTGATTCATTGTAGCTTTAAATTTTTGTTAGGTGGGTTGGGTTGAAGCATGTGACTTTATGTTCTCCTATTTAAATGGTGATTTTTTATATGTTAAGTTATACTGATGAAGGGTGTAGACCCGAAAGCTTTATTTAATAAAGATCCTGGTGTATATTTCGTTGTTTTATTCAAGCAGTTGCAGTAACACCTATTGCTGAAATTGTGTATTTTCTGTTACCCATCCACTCATCAAGGTTTCTCTTGAAGAGTGTTAGTGAGAGGCTCTGCCTAATGTAGTTAGGAATTTTGTTCCAAAGCAAGGGGAGTCTCTGTGACAGGAATCTATCCCTCCAGTATGTTCTATTTATTGTTGTGGTGAGTTTAGCTCACTAGAGCGAGTGGCTCGCAGTGACTTGGATTTCTTTAGGTGGAGCATGTCCTTCAATTCTGAGTTGGACATGGCTTTGTCAGTCAGGCAGAGATCACCTCTGAGTAAGCGATATGCCACTGAGTACAGCTGGAGTTTTTCCAGTCGGGATGCATAGGACATATGTTTGAGACCAGTAATCCTCTTGGTGAGGTACTTTTGTGGTCTTTCCAGCTGTTGGAAGTGTCTTGTGAGGTACATCCCAAATGGGGCATTGTACTCTATGAAGGGTCTGATGAGTGACAAGTAGAGGGGCACTATAACCTCTTTATTTCTAGATGCGAACCCTTTAGTAATTAGATGGACTTCATAGAAGGATTTCCTAACTACTTTGGCAATATGATTGTCAAAGGAGAGAGTACTATCTACCTGGGTCCCCAGATCTCTTATTACCTCTTCTGTATTAAGGGGGATGCCACCTATGTGGTAATTCATGGGTATTTTGTTTTTCCCAAATGGGATGACTATGCATTTTTTGGCATTTAGCTTGAGACCATGACTTTGACACCAGGTGTCCGTCTCAGTAAGACCCTTTTGGAGAATATCCATGTCAGCCGGAGAGTCAATTATGGCTCCCGGTTTGCAGTCCTGTGTTTGCCTGTACTTCTGAAAAATATATGCCAAACAGTAGGGGTTCCAGGACCGAGCCTTGTGGGACACCACTTGTGGTTTAGAGTTGGATCTGGAACCCGCTATTCTTACCGTGTGAGTTCTGTCTTTAAGCCAGTTGGCAACCCATCTCATGATGTAGGGGTTTATGTTCAGGCTAGTGAGTTTTTCTCTAATTCCTGAGTGGGGAATGGTTTCAAAAGCCTTGCCGAGGTCAAGGTAGGCTGTGTGAACTACCTTCCCCTCATCTATGGCCTTGGTGACTGTCTCGAAGAAGTCAACCAAGTTTAGTAGGCATGATCTGCCCTTAACAAAGCCGAACTGGGTCGGGTCAAGTGTCTGGAGGTTCCCAATGTCTTTGTTAATGAGTTCCATGATGATGTGCTCCATAGCCTTGCAGACCAGGCTATTCAGGCTTATGGGGCGATAGTTACCAGGGTCAGTTGTGGCCCCTCCTTTGTGGAGTGGAATAACCGTTGCTGTGCACCATTCTATGGGCACGTAGCCTGTGGAGAGGCTGTGGTCAAACAGTGTGTTTAGGTGGGGGGTTAGTTCATTCTGTAGTTTGTGCAAGATGCAGCCTGGGACATCATCTGGCCCCATTGACGCTGTGGTTTTGGCTTTTGACTTTTGAAAGGGCTTTCACCTGTGCATCTGTGATTTCCGGGCCACTACACTTTTTCGGTATTGTTGTGGGCCCTTTTGGGGGTGAGAGGGGGTGAAGTTTGCACTGAATCTATCTGCCAGGATGTGGCAATATCAGTGGTTTCAGTATATTTTGTGCTATTTTGCACTAGCTCAGAGCATATCTGCGGGTTGCCACTTAGATTCTTGACATAGCTAAAGAAGGCTTTGTGGTTATCTTTTGAATCCTTGGCTATTTTTCTTTCAAAGTTAGCCTTGGAGGATTTTATGAGGGATCTTAGTTTCTTACTGATACTGATCAGGGATGTCTTTCCTTCTTGGGATTTGCTTTTTCTCTGAACTAGTTTTCTCCTTCTATTGTATAGCCTGTTTATGGCAGGAGTCCACCAGACTGGTTTCCTTCTCTTAGGGGAGTGAGTCTTGGTTTTGCTAGGGATGGCACGATCCATGCATCCTTGTAGGTGCTTATAGAGTGCATTTGTAAAGGTTACTGCATCTTGAACACTGTTATTCTTTAGCGTGGGAGCTGTGAAACTTACCACCTCTGTCTTAAGTAAGGTGAAGTTTGCTATAGAAAAGTTTTTCACTGTGGTTTCCTTGGTTGGAGGTGATGGTGTGGTGTGGACATTCAGAGTGATTAGTTTATGGTCTGATCTAACCAGTGACGGGTTGACCTCTGGTGTGGAACACCTGTCGCCCGTGTTGGTGATGACCAGGTCCAATATGTTTTTACCTCTGGTAGGGGAGTTTACCAGCTGATCCAGGGCATTTGAGTTGATAAATTCCAGGAAGCGCTGGACCTGGGAGTTTGTACTTGAGTAGTTTTCCCAGTTAACGGAAAGGTAATTTAAATTGCCCAATATCAGGGTGTTCGGTAGAACCTTCATGTTTTCCAGTGTCTCCAGAAAGGCAGAGTTGTGGTCCTGGGTCATGGAGGGTGATCTGTAGCAGGCCACAATTTGCATTGCAGATTTGCCTGAAGTTAGTTGCACATGGATGATCTCGGAGGTATCATGCTGCGCCACTAACCTGGAGGTGTAGGTATCCTTGATGAATATGGATACATCCCCTCCTTTTGTGTTTCGGTCCATGCTCTGTGGCCGAAATGTGTGGTATGAGTTGTAGCCCGGTAGTGCTAGGGTGCTCTGTGGAGCCTTGAACCATGTTTCAGTTACTGCACAGATGTCAACATTCTCCATACTGAGGAGTGCTTCGAGTGCATGCATTTTGAGATTTAAACTCCTGGCGTTGAGTAGCATAATCCTCATTTTTTTTATTTGTGCTGTTTACGGAGGTGGGTTTGACTTTTGAGCCTTGCCTAAAAAAGGCACTATGGGGGCAACAAGAGCCTTGGCCAGTATTTGAAAGCCTAGGGTTGACAGGTGCAAGCCGTCTCTTGCAAAGCAACGAGGCCTGTCGAGCATGTCATCCCAGGCTGACAGACACTGGATCCCCTTTGAATGACACCAGAAGCTTAGTTAATTGTTGCAATTGATCATTTTTTCTTTATACTGTGGTATCATTCTTGGTGAGGGCAGGATGCTACTCAGGGTCAGGGTCATACCCGCCTGGGCTACATGATCAGAGAGCTCTCCATGTCTCTTTTCATGTAGTCCAGGGAGGTACATCTCAGGTCATTCACACCAACATGAACAATGACAGAGTCATATTTGTAGTTGTTCTGGAGTGACCTGAGTGCTTGTGTTATGTGGCGGATTCTGGTTCCCGACCTGCAGCTAACAGTAACCTTCTCCTTGTCCAGCCTAGTGAGTGGGACATCAGTGTGCCTGACTATAGAGTCATCTATTACTAATGTGTTAGGTATGCTATTTCGCCTTAAGGGCTGTGATTGTGCGGCACATTGATTTTGTGTTTTATGTGTTGTCTGGTTAATGATGGGAGGTGCAGGTTTTTTGGGTGTCTGCTTTGGAGGTCTGTGATGCTTTTGCAGGTTTTTATTTAGAGCCTCTGAGTATGATTTAGTGTATTTATGTGTATTTTTTGCCAGTACTGGTTTAGTATGTCTGTGTGAGGCTGGAGGTGTGGTGCATGTGTTAACCTTCTCCTCATGACTGCCTGTTCCAGTCTTGGGTGGAGAGAGCTTAGCCTCCAATTTAGCTATATAATTGCATCTCCCACATATGTTAATGTTTTGTGGTAGGAGGAGAGGGTTGTCTGTGTATATGAGGCAGTTGTAACATTGCTTCAAGATACCCAGGTTCACCAGCTGGACTGGAGAGTATACCTGAAATTGCCCTTTGGTCATGTCTGAATATTAGAGTGAGCTGCTTAGTCACTTGGTTGGTGAGGGGTGAATAATGAGCCTTGCCCTGCTGGGCAATCAAGTGTCGGGGTATATTAGTGCTTGCTATTAGGTCTGAGCAAGTGCTGGACTGTAGGATGCTTTTTAAGTGCTTAGGTTGAGAGTTAGACTACTTTCAAGGGAAAAACTGAAGAGGAGACTTGGTGAAGCTGGGATAAATTTAGCCCTAGCTAACCAGCACTGCCCGGACGTGCAAAACCGTGCAAACACATTTTTTACAGCAGGGAAATGAAAGAGATAGAAATTAGCCCAAAATGGCCCACAAACTACCAACTTCGGGGCTGGGACCACACTTAACTCACCTGTTAACATCTGCATTATGCATTGTGCACACCCCATCCTACTTCCTTTTAAATTTCTTTGAAAATGTATGTATATTTTTACAGCTATATTATATTATATTATGCCAGTATACTAAATAATTTAAGTTATACCTTTAATGCTACTTTACTGTTGTTACTATACATGTAACCTGGACTACGCCTACAAATGGTCAAATATGATCAGTGCCCTACCCTGGTAAACAAAAATTAAATAAATAAATTAAATAATACAAGCTTTAGCCCTTCTCCCTAATAAAAAACATCTAAAAATTCAATACGTTACTTTTAAAATTTTAAAATTTCATTTGGTGTTAAAAAAAAAACAGAATCAGTATTGCTTTAACTCATCATACTAAGCCTCAAGTATTAGCAGGCACCTGTTTTCCAAATACAGAAACATATGCAAAGATGGCAGTGTTTAGTGTAGTAATTAACTGGTTGAGCATTAACTATACAACAAATTGGAAATCCTTGCACATGTCACCTTTTAATCCCAATAAGATGAAAACTGATGCTTCTACTGAGATAATGTATTGTGGCTCTATGCATGTATTTTATTTAATTCAATATCTATAACCCCATACTGTCAAGCTATATTACTCTAGGGACTTCTAAGATGGCTGCACATTGAGTAAAGGCTTAATTCTAGCTCTCCCAGTGTAAAAACAGAAACTTAGCAGAGAAAGCCAGTAGACCTAGATTTATGGGTACTTTTCAGTAACTGGCTAGTAAGTGTACTACCAGCATGCCAGAAAAAATGAAATGTAGAGGAACTGAAGGAAAATCAGCTACAAAAGGCGACAAAAAGCAATAACTGGGAAAAGTACTGTGGCTGCTCAGCAAAAAGCAGTGCATGTTCCATACATGTCTTCTAGTAACCTAGAGGAAAGCATAAGGCAACAGCACAGAGACCTGACTAAAATAAATGAAACACTGATGGAGTACATCAACTCAAACAATAAAAGGCTGAAAAAAAATGGAACAAGCTTTATACAGATATTCAGATAAGTTGATAAAACTGCAAAACTCAGAGGTCGAAATGAAGAAAAGGCTCGCTGAATATGAGATGGCACAAGAAGAAATCTTTCAAAAAATAACAGAATTGGTGGACAGGGCATGCAGGGAAAACATGAGATTCTCTGCTGTACCCAAGAAGCTGGAAGGAACAACCATATTAATGTTATGAAAGCACAAATAAGCAACTGAACTGTTAATCCACAGCAGGAATTGTTAATTGAAAGACCACATCATGTGTATGCTCCAAACCTGGCTATGAGAAAACAACCCAGACCTTTAAAAGTAAAGATGTAGAAGGAATTGATTCAGTCAAAACTGCAGCAGGACAAAATACTAAAAGTGGAGGCAGCAGAGTGTTTGTGGAGAATGACTACTCATTGTACACTTGACAGAAGAGGAGTAAATGTATTCCATTATTCAGGGAATGTCGAGAAGCAGACATGAGATTCAACCTGCTGTACCCATCTATATTCAATATATATTTTTCCCTGGAGGAACAAAATCATTTTTTGATGAAGTACATGCTAAGGAAAAAATACAAAAGTTTGTTCAACAAAAAGTGAGCTGTGAAACAGAAGGAGATTCTGCTACTTGTTCTTCTGATAATAAAGACCACAGAGAGACTTTGCTAGTGAAATCTTTTCCAGTGTTTCAATGGAAATGCTTGAGAGAGGGAAAAGAGTTGACTAGAAGAATTGAGAGTATGTTGGAAATGAAGCAGAGCCAGGGTTTGGGAGAAGAAGATGAACATGAATAGAACAAGAAAATCTGAAAATATTGGACTTTTTTGGACTTTGTTAAACTTGTAAGGGACACTAAAGCATATGCCCTACTTCATGTCATTACTGTTTAGAGAGTAAAATCAGTTACTTGGAAATTGACAATTGTAGGATTAAAAAGCAAAAACTGTATTTCTGAAACATGACACAACAAGAGCATCTGGAAAGATTGGACTTTTTTTGGACTTTGTTCAACTGGTAGAGGACTCTAAACTATATGCCCTACTTCATGTCATTAATGTTGGGAAAATACTCAGGAGAGGGGAAGAGGAGTGAGAAAGTTAACTGTAAGTGAAACATTTGTTTTCTTAATATACAATTTAACTTCTGTATGATTTTCTTTGCATATTATAAGTATTTTTTCAGTTATTTTTAAATGTAATAAGGATACTAATGTAAACAAGTGTTCCTCTTTTTTCTGTTTCTTTCTCCCTTCTTCTGTCTTTCTCCTTGTTCAGTATTAAGAAATCTAGCCACTGCAATGTAAAAAAAAGATTGGGTTAAAAGAGCATGACAAAAGAAAAATTAGTGTGCTTCTTCTCATTTTTGCATAGGGAAATGACCAGGTTAAGGCCATTAGCTTAATCTAGCAATAAGTTTTAAGAGAAAGCAAGTAAATGAAAAAGAATATTGAATATTAAAAGGCTTTTTTTCTAGTAAACAAAGGTATACGTGGCAGTTTTGTGTCTGGTTCTGATGTCTCTAGCAGACAATCTGATAAACAGAAATGGCTTGGAGAAAATGTTTTCTGAAAGCATTCAAGTGTTTTCCCAGCTGTGAGAGTTACAAAAATAAGACAAAACTAGACAGCACTTAACAGAACCACAGGCTATACTATGTGTCTTAGCATGGATAACCTTTCTTTTAGGTTAGCTTGAGTCTGTCTGTGTGACTGTCAGTTTGGAACATCTGTTCCTATTAGGACGGTAAAACTTCAGTATTTGAATATGTACATAGTTTTGTGTGTTATTATTAAGTTAATAGGTTTTAGGGGCATTTTGTGTGTGTGTGTGTGTGTGTGTGTGTGTGTGTGTGTGTGTGTGTGTGTGTGTGTGTGTGTGTATTTCTGTTTGAGGGTTTTCAGTAAAACAAAATGTTCTGTAAAATGTGACATAAGCTCAAATGGAGATGAGGAGAAACAACTGTATAAAAGATTAATCTGCCAAACAGTACATGCATGTAATGTAAAAGCTGAAACTAGACATTTAACAAAAAAGATGTTGTACATAAAAAGTGGGAAAATAATCTGTCAAGAACATGATGCTTTATATAAAATCTTTAAACGTTAATGGTCTCACAGATAAATACAAAAAAGAAAGAGTAGTGAACTATATTAAAAATGTGGAGTGCAAGTCACTATGCTACAGGAGACACACTTGGAAAGAACTGCACATGTGAATTTGCTAAAGAAAGGATTTTGGGATGGTTATTCAGCAGAATACCTTTGGCAAAGGAAGAAATGAGTACTTATATTAATTGTAAGAGGAGCTCAAATAGTAATAAAAGAGAATAAAAAAAGACAATAGTGGTAGATTTGTAGTACTAAGGGCTACTGGCAAGGAAGGAGGAGGAATACACTGGCATGCATTTATATTCCACTGAAAACTACTATAATGGAGCTTAAGAAAATTCTGGGAGAAGCAATCAGCTTTCAGCAAGGAATATTACTTATAGCGGGGAATGGAATTTGATTTGCAATAGTTAAGATGTTTCTGGGGGGCAGAATGGAAAATATAACAAAGGAAGGTAGATTTTCTGAGAAATTTATGAATAGAATTGGCATGGATGATGTGCATACAGTAATAGGAGTTTGGAGTGAATTTACATATTATTCCCCAAGATGCAAAAAATGGGCTAGACTAGACAGAATTTACATTTCACAGGAACATGTGCATTTAATTGAAGGTCTTGATATGTACCCAATAACTATTTCAGATCATGCGCCAATAATAACCAAAATAAAAACACAGGGTATCAGGGTAATGAAATAAAAATGAGACGCTGACACTTTCCCACCTATCTGTTGAAAAGAGACAAATTTAAGGAATGGGTAATGGAAATTATTCAGGGGGTATTAAAGAACACAGAATTTTTATTCTGAAAATATGGCTAGGGAGTTGTATAAAATTAAAGTTGAGTTTAAAAATAGGGTGGCAGTAAAAGAAAGGGAGATATGGTTAAGAAGTAACAAGAATTACTTAGAGGGACTGACAAATGTTAAAGTATTTAGGAACAACTGCAGAATGGTAAACAGAAAATAAGGGATTACCTCAATAATATGCATGAGCTTAGAAAGACTGCTGCTAAGTAACTGTTTTTGATAACTCTAGAGCACAAAAACTATTAGTACAACGACTGGGCAACAGAAAGTAGAAAGTGCTATCATGAAGCTTAACCATCATGAAGCTTAGGGAGCCTATAAAAAGGAGGATAACAAGGGATCATGTAGAAGTATTAGAAATATTTCAGACATTCTATGAAGGTTTGTATAAAACAGAGAAACATGGAAATCAAGAAAAGATACAAATGGAAATGTTTATGGAAAAATGATATATGCCAAGATTAAAGGAACAGGAGATGAGATAAAACTGGTAATGTATAACCAATCGACAGGAAAGTCCCCAGGAATAGATGGCATTCCTGTGGAAGTTTGGAAGCTAGGAGGGAAAAACTGATAAAGATCTGGAAGGTTTTGTTTAGTAGTATTTTAAGAGGAGGAGAAGTGCCAACATTTTGGATGAAAGCAGTGGTAGCTGTAATAAATAAACAGAGTAAAGATCCATCAGATCCAACTTCATATAGGCTCATTTCGATATTAATCCAAGATTATAAAGTGTTTATGTCTATAATGGCTAAAAGAATGGCAAAAGGGATTCCAAAATTGATAGATATGGATTAATGTGGTTTTGTGGTGGGGAGGCAAAGATTTGACATCATTAACAGAACATTGATGATCCAGATGGAAGCGGAATGTAAGAAAATACCACTGTTGATGGTGGATCTTGATGCAGAGAAAGCATTTGACAGAGTTAGCTGGGACTTTATGAGCAGAGTAATGGAAGCATTTGCATTACCTGATAAAATTAAAATGTTGATTGTGAGGATATATGAGGGATCGGAAGTGATAAAGTGAGTGGGGTCTTTTCTGATCATTTCTGTTTGAGCAGAGGAACAAGGCAGGGGTGTCCTCTCTCCCCCTTGTTATTTACATTATATTTGAAACTATTGGCAAAGAAAATAAGGGACTCTGAAATTCAAGGATTTAATTGGTTCTGTAGTCAGGAAAAACTGGCTCTATTTGTAGGTGACATTATTTTATACCTAACAAAACTAGAAAGGAGCATTACAGTGCTGTAGAACATATTGTTTCAAATCTTTTTGGGACACAAAATTAATGAAGCTAAAACAAAGGCATTAGCAGTAAATTATGTACCCGCATACAAATTGGTTCAGAAATATCAATACTTATGGGGTATTTAGGGGTATGGATTAAAAATTATTCCGGTATGGTAGCTAAGATATGCGGGAGGAAACTAAACAATAGATAATACAAAAACTGAGAAAATAGAAACTCTATTATATGGATATCGATAGTAAGATACAAGCAGTTAAAATGTTTTTAGTCCCTTTAGTCTTATACACAGGTCAAGCATATTTTTATCAACCAGAGGAGAAGTTGTGGACAGCAATTAATAAACAGCTGAAGAATTTTATTTGGAAGGGAAAGACGGCAAGAGTCAAGTTGGACAAGTTTATTCTTCCAACAGAACAGGGTGGATTGGGATTAACCAATTTGAAGGGGTATTTCAGAGCAACACATTTAAGTGTCCCATACAAAGCACAAGCAGAAAATATAATTTAAATTGGAAAGAAATTATGATAAATGGGGAGGGGGCTCAAGAAACAAGGAGAGACTGGGATTTTGGATGCAGACCTTTAAGGAGAATCTTCTCCTTTTGGCTACTCCAATACCGAATATTATATTCATAAGTAGCAGAAAGTATTCTAAGATCTAAGCCAACAGAGGAATGGAAAAAGGGGATTCTGCTGATAGAAATGACTGCAATTAGGGATACAGATAATAGGTAAGAGGGGGCTGGAATTTATTGGAGAAAACTGGCAAATAAAAAAGGTATTGGGAGCAAATAATTAGCGACTGAAAGCTAATAAAATGGGAAGAGGCCAATAATTTATTTGATTGGAAGCTAAAGACTGCCTTCCCTGTCAAGGCTCGATATCAGAATGTGGGCAAAGAGAAAGAAATAGGGGGATCTTAAGTAAACGACCAGCACTGGCAGAGTCTTTAGTAGAATCTAGAGAAGAAACTGCTGCTAAAAAGGAATAATTAGTAGAACATATAATTTATTGCATGATAACTATAAGAATCAATCAGAGGAGGTTAGAAAAGATTGGGAAGAGAGACTGGATAAGCAATTCACAAAGAACCAATACAGGAATATATGTATGTCTCACAGATATGCAACAAAGTCTAGATGATTTAGGATCTTTGCTTGGAAGTGTTTATATCGGTATTTTTATACCCCAAGTAGACTCCAAAGAATTTTTCCTCAGGTAGACAGCAAATGTTGGAGGTGAGATAGGGAAGAAAGAGGCAACTGGGAACATATTTTCTGAGAGTGTAATGAGTTGTCAGACTATAAAGATTCTCTGCAGACTGTTCTGTCAAAGATGCTGGGTGAAAAACTTGGTTTAACTAAGGACATTATTTTTTGAGCTGTGATACAGAATCAGAATTGCCTAGACATTGTAAGGTCATGCTGAGTCTAATTATGATGGCTGCAAAAAAAAAAAAAAAGAATTACTAGAAAATGGAAATCAAAGTCCAAACCAACTTTACTAGAAGTAGTGAATATAGTAGCAGAGATAAAACTACTGGGATTGGGATCTTTAGAAAAGGGTAGGAGAAAATTACATAGGAAAATTTATTTTATTTATTTATTTATTTGCAGTTGGTTTACCAGGATAGTCCATTGGGCCTAAAAGAACCCGTTTTCAATGGAGTCCTGGGGAGAAAAGCTCCAAAAAAGAACAGACATACAGAACATGTACATACACTTGAAAAAGCTCTTAATGCAAACTAACAGACAAGGTGAAAACAACAGAGCTAAGCTACTTATACAATGTAAAAGAGAATACAGTCATTACTTTTGCATTTGAGGTACATTCAAAAATGCGAAATATTAGATAAAGTACAAAAAATGAGAGGTGAGTTAGGGCATTAAAGAGGTAGGATTATATTGTTGTATAGTGTGGTTAGATTTGAAGAAAGTAATAAGTATATAGGCTTTGTTGAGTAGGAAGTGAATGAATGGAGGATGAAGGGTTCCATATTTTTATGATGGATGGGAACAAGAGCATTCCCATTGGGATGTAAGATGAGTATGAATAGATTTTTTGAACGAATAAAGATTAGAGATGGTACGAATGGACGGTGGGAGTGAGTTCCAAAGACGAGCTATGTTAAAGGATAGTAGGTTTTTGCCTGGGGGGCGTTTTGGTTTAAGTATTTCTAATAGGTTTTGATTGTTTGACCTTAAGATTCTATCAGGTAAGTGAAACTTAAAAGCAGAAGACAGGGAGGGACAAAGAGAGGGGTTGTTAATGAGCTTATGGGCTAGGGTAAGCTGAATGTAATTGAGCTGATGTGGAAGTTCAAGCCAATGTAGTTTTGGAGAGAGGAACAGTGATGGGTGAATGACCTGTGGCCATTGGCGAACTTGGCGATTTTGTTGTAGCAAGAGGAAAGTTGCTTCTTAAGAGAGGACTGAATATTAGTTAGGAGAGGTGAACCATAGAGAAGGGAGGGAATAAGAAAGGAAGAAGACAGAGTGATTTTAGAGGTCTTTGTGAGGTATTGATTTTGACGGTAGAGCATACCCAGCTTTTGGTGGGTTTTTTTAATATTTAGGTGTACGTGGGAGTTGAAATTAAGCTGGTTATCAATTTGAACACCAAGTAACTTAGTTTCAGATACGAGTTCTAGGGTTGATTTGTTTTGACTAGTGATCAGGAATGTGTTTGTATCAAAGGGAGTAGTTTTAGAGGGAGTAAATACCATGAGTTTAGTTTTGGAGGCGTTGAGAGCAAGGTGGTTTATTTTCATCCAATGCTTAGTAATTGAGAAAGCTTCTTGTGTGAGCTTTAGAAGCTCAGGGGTAGATGTGGCAGAGCAGATAATGGTGGAATCGTCAGCATATTGGATGATGTTAGAGAATGGGATAGATTTATGAAAATCGTTTATAAAAATGTTAAAGAGAAGAGGACCAAGTATGGAGCCTTGGGGAACCCCGGTGGGGGTACTAAGAAAAGAGGAAGTGGCCTTTTTCCATTTTACAGCTTGGTGTCTGTTAGATAGGTAGCTGGAGAACCAGTTCACAGAGGAGGAAGAAAGGTTAAGTTTGGAAAGTTTAGTTAATAGAAGGCTGTGCGAAATGGTATCAAAAGCCTTAGAAAGGTCAAGTAGTAGGGTAGAGATAATATGGCCAGAATCACGAGCTTTATTTACAGTTTCTAGATAGGAGAGGAGGGCTGTCATGGTGCTATGATTTGGCCTAAAGCCATGTTGTGTAGGTGTGAGAAGGTTATTGTCTAAAAGATGTGGTAGTAGTTGAAGTTGAACACATTTTTCAAGTAGTTTAGAGATGGGGGACAAGATAACAATGGGGCGGAAGTTGTTAACACTGCAGTTATTACCACCTTTATGAAGGGGGATGATAAAGGCTTGTTTCCAGAGTTGGGGCACTGTACATTCCAGGATTGAGCGGTTGATGAGAATGCTTATGGGATAGGCAATTGCTTCAGCAGCAATGCTTAGGAAGTATGAGGGGATATCATCAGGTGCATTAGTGCCGGGCTTCCGTTTCTGAAGTAGTTTTTTTATTGTAGAAATGGGTATAGGTTTTAATGAGAATAGAGCAGAGTGGAGAGAGAAAGTATTTGATGTTGGTGAGGATGATGAGGACGTTAGAGAGGGAGAAGAGTTATGGGATATAGTTAGAGAAGATGGGAATGAGGAAGGAAGAGAAGTGCTTGGTGAACATTTGGCAGGAGAGGGTGAGGGGGTATTGGATGGTATGGTAGAAGTAGGAAAAGAGGAAGTTAGTTTGCTAATAGAATCAATGAAGAAGGAGTTGAATTGAGTAGCCAGGTCTAGATCTGGGGCATTTGGGTTGGGGGTAGGGGTGTGTGGTCTGCTGGGGTTAAGGAGGGTAGAGATTCCTTTCCAGAATTTCTGTGGATTTGTTTTATTATTGTTTTGGAGGGTAAAGAAGTAATTTTGTCTGTCAGAGATAATAAGCTTTTTGACTTAACAACTGGAATTGTCGGATCAGTACATGCAGAGTTGGGACAAGACATAATAAAGGCAGGAATTGAATGGGTTATGCAGTGGTTGACTGACAATGACTGGATATATTATAAGTGATGTATAATGTTTGCAGTAACAGTTGTGTTGGCATGGTTTGTAATGTATAATGTTTGCAACTGAGATTGTGCGTGTAAGTTTTATTTTCCTTTATATAAATGTAAAATTGCCTCTGTCATACATGATGATTTAATAAAAATGTTTTTTTGTTTAAAAAAAGATATATTAATCGAATTTTTTAAAAAATAAATGAATCTGCAATTCTTGGAATCAAGAGTTGAAATTATGTTTTGATACTCTAATTTTGTTTAGTATAACTAATTTTTTAAAGGCACCTGCTTTCAAAAATGTTTATAATGAAAAAACAATAATGTTCAAGCCTACTTTTGTCTTAAAAGCTTAAAGCAATACAATCAATAATGTCAGACTTTAATTTAGATTCCCAAGATGGGTTATCTTTAAATAGTAGTAGACTGTATAAGCAAAGCAAATTTCTTCATTTAGTACAATCACATTACATTTTATTACTCTGGGGAGAATTCATTGTTTGCTGATAAGCATAAAACATATATCTTAAAGTCTGTATGAAATGTCTCTGTGGTTTAATTTTTATACATATTTATGATAATTGTTTTTTTTTAACTCTCAAAAGAATATCAAAATTTAATATAGACAAGAAGACTGAATGTTGCGAATGTAAACAGAGCTGCAAGCTGATTAGGCACTTTTTTAATGAATGACCATCTTTAACTCCATTTTGGAAGATATAGGCAATTTTCTTCAAGCCTTACTGTCTGCTGAATTTGTTTTAAGTAAAATATTAATTTCATTCAACATTCCTCAGGACTTTCAGATAAAAAGTGAAAACTTACGAAAACCACCAGCCAGTAAACCAAAGTACATGAAGGAAGAAATGAAGGTTTAGTAGGAACTGTCTTGGGAAAAAATAAATGTTTCACCTTATGATACTGAAAGTATGAAAAGCAGGTTACTTTTTAAGGAGTCTATTTATATTTTAAAGTATGATACTTTAGCCCCTAGAGAGTTAAATGTGGATTGTAATTGGAGATATTTTATCTAATTGTTTTATTGGTATATAATTAAGATGTAATTATTCAATTATTGTGTGTATTTTAGGCAGGTGTTTAGTTGTACTCCTTGAAGGCATGTGTAGCCGAGACGTCAGAGTGACAGAGAGAAAAATAAATCTTTTTTGGTTTACTGGCTGGTGGATTTTGTTTGTATCCATCGTTCGTTGTGGTTTTATAAAAAGTAAAAACTTATCTGTTATGGATAATCTTGGCAATAATAAGGAAAACTGTAACAAAAAGATGGAATAAGTTTTCTCCCCTGAATTTCAAAATAATTTTTTATCTTTACTACAAGAAGTAACACAAGGAGGTGCTAGCTATCAAGAAAAACAGGATATTCTCCAAAGCTATTTACAAAGTTTCTATGGACAAAAAATATTTCTTTAAATAGATATTACCATTTAAATAGTGATACCTCTTCTATTTAAAACTTCATATAGTTTCTTTTAAGATGATTTTTAACTTATAATTTTCATGAAAGTTACTAAATGTTATGAACTTAGGAAGTGATAATTGTCAAGTGTACAACTGCCTTTCTTTATTTTTCTTTTCAGACATGCATTGTATATTGTTATTGCTTCTTGAAATATTACTGCAATTCTTTAAAAATTGTAATAAAAATTAAAAAAAAGCATTCCCTCCCTTTATCAGTCATACTTAACTCTAAGCAGTCTACAAGAACTGTTACACAAATTCCACTTCCACACATCCCCAACCTTTGCCCTACCCCCTCTATAACCAGCACATTTGATTCAAAATTTCTGTCTTCTCTCCCATCCCTAGGTCAGGTCATAAAATTATTTATCTCTTCTATAGACCCTCTTTCCTACTTTGTCTCTAACACACAGAAATTAGTAAGTGCCATAAGAAGATCTTATGTACAGAGTTTATAAACAGCCATTTGAAAAACATAATTATTGCATTATTTAGAATTACATGTTTATAACCACTTTTATATACTGTAAGTCCTGAACAGACAAAATATGTCAGTATCTCTACTATGATGGCTCAGGACAAACAGTGCATTAGTCCTGTAATGTCTTCCAGTAATTTAATTGTTTAATATATGTTTCAAACATTTAAGTCTATTTTGTATATTATCTTGAACCTTAAAATAATTACAGCACATCTACTAACATTAAGTTAATCAGTAACCTCTGTAATTTGATATATAGATAGATAAACAGGTAGATTATATTTATTTTGTTTACAAGGGTAATCATAACAGATGACTGCAGGCACAAACTGGGTGAAAAAATTCATTAAAAAAACAACAAATTCAAAAACATAAAGTAATCACAGAAGGCAGATAATCCCATAGACAATATAAACAATATGTAAATACTATTAACAGAGTAGAAAAACAAATGAGAATCAATTTTATTAGTAAATATGAGAGGGAAGCAGCAAGTGAGAACAGAGGGTAAAGCAGAAGTGATGCAGTTGGGGAGGGAATTAGGTTGTGTGTCCAGTAGAAAAGCACTTGCAGTCAGATTTATGATGGAGATGTCATCTGAGTCATGATCTGAACATGGGGAAAGAAGGGACTTCTTTGAGGTGAGGGGGAGGAATTACCAGAGTTTGGATGCAAGAATGGAGAAGCACTCGTCTGTACAGTATAGCTTAGTTTGGAGTGTCTGGAGTGAGAGAGTTAACTGGGAGAGATTGTGGAGGTTTCAGGGGTGGTTTTATTATGGAGTTTGGCAGCAAGAGGTAAGACGGCAAGTAGATGAAATAGTTTGAAAAGAAGAAACACTAGAAGTGAACATAAATAAATACATTGAATGAATAAATAAATAAGTGCCAAAGTTGTAAACAACACAAGCAGCATGTGGGACCCAAAAGGTTGAGAAATCCTTTGTTGGTTTTCTCAAAGAAAGAAATACCCTGTGAATACCCAATTATCTATTTCAAGCTGTGGCAAGGTAACAAAACTAAAATTCAGAGAACTGGGTCATTTGTAACATCAAAACTTCATTCTCTGACTCAAAATGGGCTACCATGGGAAGAATCACTGCCGAAACACGACCTGGGCTAAAGGTGAACAAATTTGACCTCAAATGAACCAGGAATCTTATGTCTAAATGAGGTTAGCTTGGTGTAAGAGACCATATGCTCTCCTCCCATGAATCCATAAGTAGTATCTTTCTTAGACTACCCACTTTATTGATAGTTAGCCGAACGAAATGTCTTCATGCTGGAGGTGTTGGTGAGCATCCTTTGTTCTAGTGTCACAAACTTGGAATACCTGACAAAAGCCCTAAGATTCCTGATTTTCTTCAAAAGGAGTATTTTGTTAAAAGTTCCATATTACTCACAACTGACTATAACATGCTCCTCACAAACAAAAAGCACACAGTGTAAGCGACAGTCCTTGTAATCTGTCTCACACAGGTATGTTTGTTGTTCATTGTTGTTCCAGTTATATCATGAGCTATGTACAGCCTGCCTGAGTTTAACCAACCAAATTCTCAGGTAACTCACTAAACAACATGAGTCCTTAATGCTCTTTACACTTCTGCCTGGAAGCAACAGATGAACTCAAGACAAGACAGTGACTGTTCACTCCAGCAGGAAAAAAAAAAAGAATTTAAAATTGTTATAGGTTATGATATCTTTACATCTGAGATCCTGTTGACACCCTTGGTGGAGAAGTAATCTTACTCCTGGTTTAGGGGATGTCTAACTACTCTTGACGTTTGGATGGAAAATCAATGCCTTCCTCTGGATGAATTACATTTATTTATTATTGCATTGCCATAATGAATCTTATGATGAATATATAATATAAACCATATCCCTCTCCATGTATCTGTAGGCATTAAAGTACTGTATCAATAACTTATCAACTCCTGACAAAAGTTTTATGCAAACCTTAAATTCAGGCAGGCTGTTCTGCGAAAATCTACATTAGTCCACTAAAAGGTACTGCATCATCTCTGAGTTACAGTATTTTTTCTGGGAAGAGAATTCACATAAGGTTATAATTTTTCTGCCTCTTGCTTAATACCTCATTTAAAGTATTTCTTCTCCAGTCTAGTTAATCACTTCTGAAAATGTTAATTATCTTCCCAGAACCTAATGAAAAGAGGAGCATACTTCTATCTTCAACAAACTAGTTCACAGACAAACCTATTGGGACCTTATAGTAAAATATGTTGCTGGTCTCAGTGTAGTCTATTCTCCATAACAAGTTAAAATTATAAGCAAATAGTATTTGTACTTTGTTAAAATCATTACATGGTTATAGTAATTATGCTATTTACATTTCAGTTTTAATCTATTGACAAAACACTGCAGTGACAAATACATACACTGTCTGAATACTATTATGTAAATGGGGTACTCACTGTTCTAAGTCAACTCTGCTTAGTAATACAGCAATATTAAAGGAGAAGGGTGAGTTCTGTATTATTATCTAATTGTTTAGCCTAGCATTATTTTGTTATAATTGAAATTACCAGTAAAAGTGAAAGGGAAGGCCTACAAGAGGGTAGTGAGACCAGCTATGTTATACGGGTTGGAGACAGTGGCATTGACAAAAAGGCAGGAGTCAGAGCTGGACGTGTCAGAGTTGAAGATGTTAAGATTTGCACTGGGTGTGACGAGGATGGACAGGATTAGGAATAAGTATATTAGAGGGTCAGCCCAGGTTGGAAGGTTTGGAGACAAAGCCAGAGAGGCAAGATTACGTTGGTTTGGACATGTGCTGAGGAGGGATGCAGAGTATATTGGGAAAAAGATGCTAAGGATGAAGCTGCCAGGTAACAGGAAAAGAGGAAGGCCTAAGATAAGGTTTATGGATGTGGTGAGAGAGGATATGCAGGTGGTTGGTGTGACAGAGCAAGATGCAGAGGACAGGAGGAAATGGAAACAGTTGATCTGCTGTGGCGACCCCTAACAGGAGCAGCCGAAAGAAGAAGAAGATGGTGGAATAATGAATGTATAAATTTCCTTCTGTGACAATGTACTACATTTTATGTTAATTTAATTAAACTACATTATCCGAACTACACTGACATTTTGCTGCTGTGTCTAGACTGAAGCAGAAAATGGGCACTGGATCAGTCCACCTACCAAGAAAAAAATAAAGAAAAAATAAATATTTCTCCTCTTCTTCCTCAGAATGCTCAGTTGCTTATCTTCTTTCCAAAAAGCAAAGATTTTTTAACATCCTTTACTACCCATGTCTACCAACCACCAGCCTTACCATAATCAGTTACTAGCCACAGTAGGCCAGCATGTTTTTTTTTTTTTTGTGTTATGTGACCCTAATCTCCCCTTAACTATGTGTGCAGTCAGAAATGTGATGCTGTGCACTGCTTACGCCTGAGGGAGTGCATGTTCCTCTGCATGCCTTACAAAGGCTGTCACACATATAGCTTAGCAGCAGCCCAGCACATCCTGACTATTGCAGCCTGCAAGATGCAATTCCTTTGACAAGTCTTCTTAGCAGAGTGAGGTGGTCCACCACCTTTCCCCAGGTGTTGGCCTTTCACTCATATTCAGTTACCTGGTTCCTCCAGTTCCCAAGCCAGTGAATCGACTGAGATCACCTGGAATGCAGACAGAGATTTATCTCTCTTTGCCATTATATCAAGTCTGAAGTAAAGACTGTGTAGCTTCTGAAATGTCTAAAATAGAGAGCTGGGAGAAAGCAAAGAAATAAATGAAGAAGTTGCCTCCCTTTTGCGACGAGCCACTCAATCAACACATTTCTCAGCCAACTTTTCAACAATAGGTCTAAGTAGTCTGCACTACACGTAACATCGATTGCATTTTTTTTTTTTTGTTGGGTCATACTTTTTCTTTGAGAATTCTATTTCTTACTGGCTGGAATGAATAGCATTCTACTTCTGTCAGTCATTAAACCAACTTCCAGGTAACAACTTCACCAGTATTGAAAGGTTAACCTGAAATCGGGGTGACAACCTTTTTTGTTTCAGCTCAAGTTCTTTTGAGGAATGTCTAATTTTTTTGTTTTCCGGCACTGCAGTAGGACAGTCAAGTTGGTGTCACCTCAGGCAGCTTACTTGACAAGACTAAACTTCACCCCTGAGATAGGCTTGAACACTTTAAAATATTTTATGTGAACATGTTTATAAATGAGTTACCTACAGTCACATTTGCTGAAATATTTCTGTGATGAAGACACCTAATGTATGAGAATCCACAGCATATGATGGTTTGTAGAAGAAAACATATCTCTGCATTAGCAAAACATTCTGTGCAACTTGTGCTGTTGAGACACATGGTGGAAAAGACAGTACAGATATAACATATACAAAACTAATAAAGATCAGGACCAAGCAGGTACTATAAAAAGAATACTTAACAATTTCCTAAGCAAAGCACTGAAAATAAAAACAAAACCTGGAGTTAACAAAGAATAATAACATGTTATCAAGAGGAGATCAACAAGTTTTCTTCTGACAATTATGATCAGTAGTAGGAAAGGAGGAAGCTGAAAGTGACTTGAAGAATGACTGATGTGACACTGATGTAAGCCTGAGATGGATTGCAGGAAAGTTTGACACAGATGCCATTGAGTCGAGAAAGTGAGCTATACGCATATGCTGTAATTAAATGTTGGGAAAATCCATTTCTAAGTACAACAATTTACTATCATGAAAAAATACAAGTTTTTTAGCCATTAATGAAAAAATACAAGTTTTAGCACTCACTGATACTGGATTTGGTACATTTGAATAAAAAAAAATCAAACCAAGTGCCTAATAGCTTCAAAGCATTGAGAAGAACTGGATATGGTGTGAAGTAAAGCTATAGTTATACACAGACATGCACCAGCTAATGCTTATGTTAGTCATGCACCACCTTGTGCTTTGGGAAGTAACAGTGCTGAAAAACACAGGGCAGCAACAGATACATTACCTACTGCAAACTTATTTGTTTCCCAAAAATTTTTTTGCTGTAAACACATAGAAAATTAAACTAAAGTTTTACAAAGATTTGCTAAGCTGTTTTACAACAGTCTCCCTCTTAAAAAGTAATATCATGCATTGCTCAGCTAGGTTAGAAGGCTAACAGCAGAGATCACGGATGGGCAGCTATAGAAGTCTGTCTGTTTCTCAAACCTTAATTATACATAATTACCTACTAGCAAAACACAATTCAAAGCATGTTTTGATAACTGTTTTATTAAACATACTGATGGAAGTGCCTGCTCTTCAAACATACAAAAGCTTCTGTATTTCATGTGCTTATTCTGAAAGAATGCATATGCTTGCAACACAACATTCTGTCACCCTCGCCTTTCAAATTAAATTTTTATCTTGATCAGACATCTTTGCAAGGGTTGCTTCCTTATGGCAGGACTCATTCTCCACACAATGTGCTATCAAAAATTTCTTCCAAATTGTCATCTCAGTTTTCATTTTACACAAAAAAAACAAGTACATTTTATTTACTTGTACCTTTTCTAAAGATGTCAGAAGTATAACTAGAGCATTCAGAAGTCTACAACAACATGACATAAATATTTCACTGGGCTGTTTTATATATGAATACACATTTAAATTATAACCACAATTTTGGCATCTGGTTAAAACCCCCTTTTCATGTCCTTATGCCTGAATGATATGTTAAAGTACAGATTCTATAGTGAGAACCCATTCTTCACTGTAAGATATTTATGGAAGTCCGAGACACTGACTTTGCTAATAGCAACTACTCACCCTCACCCCTCAACACCTACTCAAAACTATATCACAAATAGAAAAAGAATATACAGCTTGAGTTGTCATCGAACATGACTTTGCCTGACTATGTATTAATTTGTCACTTAAATGAAAAGTACTGCAATACAATCATTTTATAGTGACTCATTAACCAATCATTCTGTGAAGACTGGTAGAGATGGGTGAAGGCTGCCAGCCTAGCCAGATAGAATTGTGCAGATAATTCTATCATTTGTAAATATGAATGTTGAACTTAAAACAATGTGGCAACTTTGCCATCTGCTGTAAAAAAAAGCTAAGTCAGGCATTTCTTGTTGGTCCTTTGAAATTAAAATTATTTCATCACTGCCTTTGATGTTTTACAAGTCGGCTCCAGTCCAGCTAGATGAAGGCTTCCTGCCTATTGTTTTAAGGCTAAAGTTAATGACCAGAATTTACATGTGGAATGTCCTTTATTGCTCTAAGTGTAAAAGAATGTAAGTGCAGTTTCTGTCAGCCTGGGAACACCAGGAAAGTGTAAAAGACGATGTAATGTTTAGCAGGACTGCAGTTTCAATTTAAACAGTGAGAACTAGAGATTATTAAGCATTTTTGTCTGGACATCCAACTCAGCACTGCCTTTTGCTCTCTTTATGTAAGTAGTATGTTAGAACTGTGTTTTCTCCTAGAAGTAGCTAGGAATTAGAAAAGATTAGACTAAGTGTTTTTTTGTTATGTCAGAACTGTACTACTGAATTATTTTTAATATTTCTGTGTGATCTCTGAACGTTTGACTTGCACTGTATAGTAGAAAGTATTGTCTTGTGGTTTTAATTATTTATTATGAAATACTTTAAAACTTTTTAACTGTGGCTGGTTTGTGTAGAGATAAGTTAAGCTCTTAAGACTACTTGCGTGCCTTTGCTAAAACTGTACAAGGCCACTCTAATAGCTTTAGCCCTGGGCTATACTACCAATTGGATATTAATATTGCACAGTGTAGCTGATAAATATTAGCTGGGTGGTGGCAGTAATTACTACCTTATAGTCTGGGAGAAAGGGGCACAGCTGGAGAACCTGTGCCAGCCTTACCCAGGAGTGTCTGTGTGGTTGTATAACTTCTTCTCAAAGTGCATGTGTGTGTGTGTGTGTGTCAGCTACTTGGGCAGGGACATGAAGCACTGGTTGGACAGAGAGGGTGCTGGAGATTTTAGCTTGCCCAGCTAGGCTGAGATCTTGACCCTATAGCTGTGCCAGTGGGGAGCCTTATTGGGGACCTGGGGAGCAAGGGAGTGACCAGCCCCAGACTGACTGTGATATCTGTGTGCTCTTAGAAATTGCACTTTACTGTGTGTATTTGTTATCCTTTCTTCATATATGAGACACCCTCTCTGGTGTTAGTGGTGAGGATTGAGGCTCCTTGATTGCTGGGCCAGGACACGGGTGTCACATATTAATTGGTGGCAGTGGTTGGGATATGCTCACATATTAATTGTTTGGCAGTGGTGGGATATCCACATCACATATTAATTAGTTGGCAAATACTAATTGGCTTGTAGTGATGTGGGTAGAGTGAATCCTGTAGCTTGTGTACAGTGAGCTTTGAAGGTGTTTTGTACTCTAAAACAGCCAGGCAGTGAATACTCAGAGTTCAGATCACAATTGTTTTATTTCTTTTGTTAGCTTAGTTAGGGTGAGCAGGCAGCATGTCAGCAGAGGAGTATGGAAAGCTGACCAGGAGCCAACTGGTGGAGATGTACCAGGCTAGGGTACTGGTGCATGGAAACCTGACTAAGGCAGACCTGATTGCAGCCTTGGTTACAGCTGCATCAGTAAACAGCAACCAGGAGGACATTCAGACTGGCAGTGGAGATATAATTATCTCAGAGAATGGACAGCTCAACCTTTCTGCAGTGGACTTAAAAATCCAGCTGGAGCTAAAGAGACTTGAGTTGGAGGCCAAGCGTGTGGAATTAGAAGCAAATGAGAGACTGTGACATTTGCAGGCTGAGGTGAATGAGAAACTGTTACATCTGCAAGCTGGGGAACAAGAGGGGCAGAGGTAGCATGAGAAGAAGATGCTGACTCTTTGCCAGAGTAGTGGAGGTAATGGGGAAGGGAGTAACTGGACCCCAGAAGCACAAAAGGTCAGCAAATTACTTCCACAGTTTAAAGAGGGGGATAATTTTGATAGTTTCATTCATATGTTTGAGAGGGTATGTAAACAGTATGAAGCTGACCAAGAGCTCTGGATACGGTTCCTGACCCCCTTACTCCATGTTAAAGTTGTAACTGCATTAGCTAAAATGTCTGACATTGCATGTTTTGATTATACGACTGTAAAGAAATGTCTTTTGGAACTGTTTAAGCTAACACCTGCAAAGTATAGGAAAACATTTTGTGAGCATAGACACAAGGCAGATGAAAGTGTGTGTGAATATGTTGCTGAATTGAGCACTTATTTCCATAGGTGGGTGAGTGGATGTCAGGTTACCACTTTTGAAGGGCTGGCAGACCTTTTGGTGCGGGAACAAGCCCTTAGTACTTTGCCTGAGGACATGAGGATCTGGTTAGCTGATAGACAATGTGCTACTTCAGATGAGTTGGGGAAGGAGGGAGACCTACACCTGGCAAGCAGAGCAGCCCTGCACGGGAAGGGGAACCCCAGTACTGCTCATGGGTCTGAAGGAACCCATGGTGGGCAGCACAGACTGCCACAACAGAATCTGCCAGTAGCAGGGGAAGCCACCAGTCCAGGTACACACCCAGGAGGTAGGGTTAAATGTTTTGAATGCAACCATGGGGCCATGTGGCATACAGGTGTCCATGGAGGCAAGGTGGGGATCCAAAGGTGAGGGAGCCAGTAAGTGGGAAAGACAAAATGCCAATAGTAGGTTGTCTTGAGACAACATGTCCTGAGAGGGAAGGATTTGGATGAGGCAGTAACATGTGCTTATGCAGTTATACGCGGTCAGGCTAGGAGACAAGCATGTGGGTCTGGTAGCCTGGGGGAGATCCAGACAGACTGCATACTTGCAGCCAGGACTGGTGAGGTGGTTACTTCAGGGAGGAAGCTACTCTGTAGCAGTGAGACTGAATGTGAGCCACAGCTGCTTGTGGCTACTGATGGTCCCTTGGGCAGAGTGACTGCAAAGGTAGAGGTGAGTAGTAGTACCCAGGCTGACAGTGAGGCATCTCTGTCAGGGGATGCCAGACTTCCAGTGGAAGGGGAGCTGGGAAGGGTTACAAGGAGAGAGTTGAGACAGGCTCAGCTCTCAGACCCTACACTGCAAGGCCTGAGGCAGGTAGCTAGGGAGGCACCTGATTCTCAAGGAAAGGGGGGAATCTGTATACTGGGACAAAGGGTTACTATACACAGAGTGGACCCCTGAGGGAGGGCTAGAAGGTGAGAGAGTACAGCAGTTGGTAGTGCCTAGAGCCTACCATCTGGCTCTTCTAGCCATAGCCCCTGATATTCCCTTTGCAAGTCATATGGGCATAAAACGTACAAAGAGGAGTATTATGCAGAACTTCTATTGCCTGGAAGTTCCAGAGATGTAACAGGGTACTGCAGGACCTGTGAGCAGTGCCAAAAGGTAGGCAAGGCAGGAGACAAGGTGAGAGCTACTTTGATGCCTTTGCCTGTGATTGAGGAGCTATTTCAGAGGGTAGCTATGGATATTGTGGGTCCTCTGAGTACCCCAAGTTCCACAGGGAAAAAGTATATCCTAGTGGTAGTGGATTATGCTACACGATACCCTGAGGCAGTGGCTTTGTCCTCCATTGAAGCAGAGAAGGTGGAAAATGTTTTTTTAGAGATTTTCAGCAGGATAGATTTCCCAAAAGAAATACTGTCTGACAGAGGTGCCAATTTCATGTCAGACCTGCTGGCTTGTCTGTGGAAGTCCTGTGGGGTGAAACACATGAAGACCACCTCCTACCATCCCCAGACTAATGGTCTTGTTGAGAGGTTAAACTCTACAATCAAGTCCATGCTACGGGCATTTGCAGATCAGTTTAAGAAGGAGTGGGACAAATAGTTGCCCCATCTGTTGTTTGCTTACAGAGAAGTTCCCCAGGAATCCACAGGTTTTTCACCCGTTGAGTTGTTGTATGGGCATAGGGTGAGGGGACCTCTAGATTTAATTTGAGATGAGTGGGAGGTTGAGTGCGAGTCTCACAAGGTGTCTCTTGTGACATATATCCTATACCTCAGGACAAGGCTCAGGGAGCTCATAGGCTTGGCCCAGGAGAACCTGGCAGAAGCCCAATAACAGAAAATGGTGTGGCATGACAGGAATGATTGAGCTAGAGAATATACTATGGGGCAGCAGGTAAATGTTCTCATTCCTGTCAGACACAACAAGCTGCAAGCAGCTTGGGATGGACCCTACAAGGTGGTAAGAAAGGTAAGTGATGCTAACTACATGGTTGAACTGCTAGGCAGATGGCAGGAGCACATATTGTACCATGTTAACATGATGAAACCTTACCATGATAGGGAGGCCCTTGTGCTGAGCATTTGCAGTGGATTGCAGGAGGAGTCTGAGGGAGGTTTGGGGACTGATCTCCTTAGTGAGGCTAGGGCTGACACCTCAGTGGAAGGGGTAGCAATGTCCCAGCAGCTATCTCCTACCAAGGTTCGCAAAATCAGACCAGTGTTGCAGGAATTTGTGGAGATGTTCACTGGGAAACCAGGATGCATCCACCTAGTGCAGCACCAGGTGGATACAGGACCCCAAAGACCTATTAGGCAGGCCCCCTTATAGGGTGCCTGAGAGAGTCAGACAGACCCTGAGGGAGGATGTACAGGAGATGTTGAAACTAGGGGTGATTCAATAATCCAACAGTCCCTGGGCCTCCACAGTGGTGCTGGTGTCAAAGAAGGATGGCAGCACCAGGTTCTGTGTGGACTACAGGAAATTAAATAGTCACACAGAGTTGGACGCTTACCCCATGTCTAGGACAGATGAGGCCCTAGAGCAGCTGGGTGGGGCTAAGTATCTTACAACCATTGATCTTACCAAGGGTTACTGGCAGGTTCACTTGACTCCCAGTGCTAGAGAGAAGTCAGTGTTTGTGACTCCTTTTGGCTTGTATGAGTTCACAAAGATGCCTTTTGGGATGAAGAATGCCCCATTGACTTTCCAGAGGCTGGTAGATAATATCCTAGCAGGAGCAGGAGAGTTTGCCATTGCTTATCTGGATGATATTGCCATCTACAGCCATTCCTGGCCAGAGCACCTTCATCATGTCAGGGAGGTGCTGGGCAGACTACAGAGGGCAGGGCTGACCATTAAGCTGTCAGGTGGGTATGGCGGAGGTCTCCTACCTGGAACATAGAGTGGGGAGTGGTAAGCTAAGGCCAGAACCTGCCAAAGTGGAAGCTATTCAGGCATGGCCTGCATCTGTTACTAAAAAGCAGGTGAGGGTATTTTTATGGACAGCAGTGTACTACAGAATCTTTGTCCCCAGTTATAGTACCATAGCTGCTCCCCTCACAGACCTGACAAGAAAGAACAGGCCAGATAAGGCGATGTGGACCCCAGCATGTGAGCAGGCATTCCAGAAGCTTAAAGAAGCTTTGGGAGGACCCCCTGTGTTAGCCAGTCCAGATTATAGCAAATAATGTGTTGTGCAGGTGGATGCTTTGAACCATGTGATGGGGGCTGTACTTAGCCAGATTTCTTCAGAGGGGAAGAGCACCCAGTGGTTTATCTCCGTCATAGGCTCCAACCCAGGAAGGAATGCTATGCAGCTGTAAAAAAGGAATGTCTAGCCATACTGTGGGCACTGCAGAAACTTCAGCCTTATCTGTTTGGAAGGAAATTCACTGTTATGACAGATCACAACCATCTAACATGGTTAAACAGAGCCAGTCAGCAAAATGCCAAGTTGCTAAGATGGAGCCTCGGTTTGCAAGCATATATGTCAGTGCAGTACCGCAGTGGGAGTAGCAAAGCCAATGCAGGTGGGCTCTCAAGACAGGGAATGGGGTGAGGTATACTCAGACCTGACCCTCTCAAGTGGCGTTTCTCAAGGGTCACTTGAAAAACTAGCTTGAGTTCTCCAGGGGGGGATGTGAAGACTGGTAGAGATGATTGAAGGCTGCCAGCCTAGCCAGATAGAATTGTCCAGATAATTCTATCAATTGTAAATATGAATGTTGAACTTAAAACAATGTGGCAACATTGCCATCTGCTGCGAAGAAAGAAAAGTCAAGCATTTCTTGTTGGTCCTTTGAAATTAAAATGATTTCATCACTGCCTTTGATGTTTTACAAGTTAGTCCAGCTAGATGAAGGCTTCCTGTCTATTGTTTTAAGGCTAAAGGTAATGACCAGAATTTACATGTGGAATGTCCTTTATTGCTCTAAGTGTAAAATAATGTAAATGCAGTTTCTGTCAGCCTGGGAACACCAGGAAAGTGTAAAAGGTGATGTAATGTTTAACAGGACTGCAGTTTAAATTTAAACAGTGAGAACTAGAGATTATTAAGCATTTTTGCTGGACATCCAACTCAGCACTGCCGTATGCTCTCTTTATGTAAGTAGTATGTTAGAACTGTGTTTTCTCCTAGAAGTAGCTAGGAATTAGAAAAGATTAGACTAAGTGTTTTTCTGTTATGTCAGAACTGTACTACTAAATTATTTTAAGTATTTCTGTGTGATCTCTGAACGTTTGACTAGCATTGTATAGTAGAAAGTATTGTCTTGTGGTTTTAATTATTTATTATGAAATATTTTAAAACTTTTTAACTGTGGCTGGTTTGTGTAAAGATAAGTTAAGCTCTTAAGAGTACTTGCATGTCTATGGTAAAACTGTAAAAGGCCACTCTAAAAGCTTTAGCCCTGGGCTATACTACCAATTGGATATTAATATTGCACAGTAATAATTGGACACCCTTTTAAGGGCCTTTGAGTAGCTGATAAATATTAGCTGGATGGTGGCAGTAATTACTACCGTATAGTCTGAGAGAAAGGGACACAGCTGGAGAATCTGTGCCAGCCTTCCCCAGGAGTGTCTGTGTGGTTGTATAACCTCTTCTCAAAGTGTGTGTGTATTTGTGTGTGTGTGTGTGTGTGTGTGTGTGTGTGTGTGTGTGTGTGTGTGTGTGTGTGTGTGTGTGTCAGCTACTTGGGCAGGGACACAAAGCACTGGTTGGACAGAGAGGGTACTGGAGATTTTAGCTTGCCCAGCTAGGCTGAGATCTGGACCCTATAGCTGTGCCAGTGGGGAGTCTTATTCGGGACCTGAGGAGCAAGGGAGCAACCAGCCCCAGACTGACTGTGATCTTAAGGGAAATTGCACTTTACTGTGTGTATTTGCTATCCTTTCCTCATATATGAGACACCCTCTCTGGTGTTAGTGGTGAGGATTGAGGCTCCTTGATTGCTGGGCCAGGGCATGGTTGTTACACCTTCTAATATAGACTTGTCATGAAATATGTATATTTCTCCTAACATCTTCAAACTAGTACTGCAAAAATTAGCAAGTTAAGAAGAAAATGTTCAGTTTAAGTGACTTGTGTATATCCTTATTTTTAACAACCTGGTAGTGCCTAATGGCAGAGATTAAGGATGTGCTTCTTCTACTGTGGTACAGCATCTCCCATGAGCCCTCACCACCCCTGACCCACACTCATACATTAAGCAGCTCACACCCTAGCTGGGGCTGCCAGCCTAACCATGGGAAGCTGACAATCAAGGTTGGATGAGAGGTGAGGGGACACAGAGCCAGCACAGCTGCAGAGACACTACGTGTGTGATATAGTGCAGTCCTGTCTCTCCTTGTATGCTGGAGATGTATTTATTGGTCACTGCCTGCAATGAAATTCAGTCAAGAAACACCCCAACTCAGGTCCCAGGATGGGAAACATCTTCCAGACCCTCCTGCAAGCCTAGGCGTGGCTCCCATTCCATTCTTCGGTCTCCATTGTAGTCAACAAGAACAGCACCACATTAGCCCAATTCTATTCACTTCCTCCCAAGCCAGCTCTATCAGTAGGAGCCTGAACTGCTAAATGAAATCAGGTCACCTGTCTCACAGTCAGGTCTTTATCCCTTTACACTGTCAGAGCTAGCATGTATCCTCAATTTTTTTAGTAAATGTCTGCTACTTATTGTCCTTGCCAAATGGCCTGGTTTGTGGCTGCAAAAAGTTTATGGACCTGTTCACTTGCACAGTCAACTAATGACAAATAAACAGGACAATGGAGTGAGTCTCTACACACGGTCCCCAAATTCCTATGTCAGTGACAATATCAGTCATTTTCCAAGGGCATGGAACAATGTTTTGTTTCAAGTCAGGGACCTGAACCTTGCCAACATAAATCTGGGATAAGCACCTGAATTATGTACTGGCACTATAGACCCTGTGAATAACATTAATCAAATGAACTATGTCAAAGCCAGTGCTAAAGAAGAGATATTATACATGGTATAGAAGTAACCAGGCTATTCCTGTTTGTAAAAAGTTGTTACAGTACCAGTCAATAGAATAAATTTCACATGCTAAGTCTCATCTATCTCTGTTTCTGTTATGTACAAATACAAATACCATTCAGCTTATACACATTTAAAACCACTATATATGCCTTCAAAAATAATATCAGATACCCAGAAAAAAAGAATAATTTGCATTTTACAGTGTAAGATACCAATGACTACTAGACCCCATAATATTATAAACAGGGGTTCTCTGCCTAGACTTAGTTTAATGATTTAGCATGTATGTCCATTAGTATATTTAAAATAATTAGGGATGTCAGCTGAGCTACAGAAAGAAAACAGAAATACGTGGGTGAAGGTCATACACTAAACCTATATTATAGCAGGTAAAAAGTGAGAGAGTGATAGACTGATGGACACCTTTTTCTCATACTGCATTATTACATGTTTAACAAAAGATTCTTATTAGCAGTTGCTGTGTTACTTTATTATGAGGTCATTACCTATTTCCACTTAAATGATGGCCTGAACTGTTAAACGTTCTGCTGTGCTTGGCATAACTCCTTTCATTCAACTCTCAAAGAATGACTACCTTCCACAAGCAAAGTAAGGAGAAGAGTTAAGGTTGCTCTTGAGTTTAAGCTATTGGGTTAGAATACAAGCTGTGGTAAAGTCATGCACATAGCCCAGTACTGAAATATTTTAATACATGTTTAATAAACAAAGGTCTATGCCAGTGAGCTTACAAACACTCAAAGGATGTTTCTTCCACGGGTGTGATTTATGTAAAATATTCATTGAGGAAAAATGCAGGCAGAACCATTAATGGCTCATCTGGTACCCCGTGTAGAAGTTGAGGAGAAATAAAAGTGGAAGGTGCTGCAAGTAACACTAATAACCCAAAATACAGCACCCGAACGATGACACTAGTCCCTTAAACGGTTTTATCATACTTTATTACAACACAATAACAACGACAAACGTTAAGCGCTTTCATCAAATAAATTGACTTCATCAGAACAGTTAGACAATGTAATAACTCAGTTTATATAGTAACAGCTCACATCTAATAGTACAAGAAAACTATCAATCAATTTAAATAAATTTTTCTTTAAAGGCATTATTCAACAATAATGTCCCATGAATTACATAAAATAGTATAAATAAGTAAATATCAACATGTTATGAAATGTATTGTAATATATGTTATTGTATAAAAAAGTTAATTAAATATATTAAAACCACACATATATAAGAAATATAAAAATGTTATAATTATGTTAAATATGCTGCTGTCATGTATTAAATTAAACCTTGTCTGCCCTTTCTTTTAATACTGATGTAATAGAGACAGAATCGTTAAGACCTGGATATATATTAGCTGCCACAACATTTCTTTTTTGTGTAATATATTTTTTCAGTTACATCCTCTTGGATTAATCTGTACCTCATCAACTATAACAAACCTAAAACCACTAAAATTATTACATATCTTGCTATGTTTTTAAAGGACATTTGTGTTTTTTTTAGTTTTTATGTCTCGATTTCAATGCCCTCTCAGTTTTACCTATGTAAAAACCAGTGCAAGCATTATACTTAGCAAGATAAACTATTCTTTTAGTACCACAATTTCCTTTTTTAAAATAATTTTGCTGTTTGCATAATTAGATAAAATAATAGAAGGTTCCTGCAGTATACACTTACATTGATTACATCTTCCACAAGTTCTAGTTCCCACTTCACTATTAACTTCTTGACTTAACTGGTTGCCCTCTAAAATAGTTTTTAATTTTTTTCCAACCTTTGTGGAAAAGGAAGGCTGGTCGCCTACCAGCTTATAAATATCCTTGTTCACCTTGAATATGTTCCAGTTCTTGTACAAAATGTTCTTAATACCTTTGTAACAAGAACTGTATTGTATAACACATGCCTGTGTGAAATCACGTGTCTAACTGAGTGTTAGTATCCACAACATTTGAAAAAATAGTGTCCACTAATTTCTGACCCAATAAAGGCTTGTATTTGGCACCCCATTCATCTAAAACCTCTTGAAGGATGTTTGTCACCAGTGCTGCAGGATAACCTCTCTCTAGGAACATCGATTTTAAAACACAAAATTCCTGATTCAAGTCTTCCTTGTGTGAGGTCATCCTTGCAATTCTGATGGCCTGTCCTTTAACAATTCCCTTTTTCTGAAAATGCGGGTGATAACTATCAAAATGTAAACAGGAATTGCAAAATGTGTGCTTTCAAAAAACTTTTGACCTAAAACATTGGTTGTCCTTAATAATAAGTACATCCAAGTAATTCATTTTCAGGGTGTCAAATTGGTAAGTAAACTTAAAAAAGTGTGTACTTTTATTAAGATGTTCTATAAACTTGGGGATATTGTCTGGTGTACCCTTCCACAGAATAAAAATATCCAGGTATCTGCTGCAAGATAAAATATCTTTAAAGAAATTACTTTTAAAAACATGTTCTAACTCCCAACCTAACATAACCAGGTTAGCATAGATAGGGGCACAAGCAGCGCCCATGGCAACTCCAGTAATTTGTTGGTCATATTGACCCTCAAAATAAATATAGTTGTACTCTAATATGAGCGCAATAACTTCACAAACCAACTTTATTTGGTCCTGGCTGAGAGTTGAACAACTTCTTTAAAGTATCCTAACCCTTCATCTTTAGGTATACTCAGGAAGAGATCCTGAACGTCTATGGTAAGGAAGACTATATCTGGAGACCAAAAATTGGGAGTAATTTTTGCCAAAAAATCCCAAGAATCCTTAACTAAGTGAGGAACACTTTCAACTACATGTTTAATCATTCTATCAATGAATACTGCCAAGTTATGTGTCTTAGACCCACTGCCAGCCACAATAGGTCTAAAAGGTGCACTATTGATATTTTTATGAACTTTCGGGATACCGAATATGGCAGGTTCTCTGGGATGTTTATTGGTTAAAAAATTGTAGGTGTCTATATCAATTCTGTTTTCCAAAACATATTCTTCTAAAAAACTATCTATCCTATGATACGAAATATGTATTTGGTTTATAGACACCTGTAAATATTTATCCTCATTAAATCAAATAGTCTGCATTACATCAGTGTAGTCTTCAGAGTTAAACACAATTCCCACTCCCTTGTCAGGGGTCATGATATGTATCCTCCTGCCCCCTTTAATTCTCTTAACAGTTGTTTCTCTTTCAAATTAAGGATATTATATACCTTGTTATTATTATCCCAAAGCTGGTAGATGTTTTCCTTGACTGCTCTCTCAAAACTGGCAACCAGACTATATAGTGGGGGATTATAGACACTGTTTTTCTTAAAATATTGTTTATTTGAAATTTCTGTAGTTGCATTATTGTGAAATAATATTTTAAAATTTAATTTCCTAGTGTACATATGTATATCAAGGAGAACATCTGCTATATCAGGTATTACACTGGGTACAAATTTAACAAATTTAAAACCTTTTAAAAATAAAGAAAAAATTCTTCACTAATAACTTTATCGCTATAATTGTATATATTAAATCCTTTAAAACTATGTATAATCTGAGGTAGGGCAGCATTTAATATCTCATTCTGCCTCTTGACTGATGTGTATGCTCCTGATGTGTTGCCATCCCATGGTAAAGTGTCTGTTGTTCCTTCAAATTCCTGTTGGCTATTCTCTCTGAGCATCTCACATATTGAAAATCCTGAATGTCCTCTGGGTCATTTAATTCACCTTCAAAAAATGTTTCAGGGTGATGATTGCTATCATCCCCATTACCCCTAGTAGCTACTGACTCATAAGTGTTAACTCTAAAATTTGAGTATTTTTCATTCTCTACAAACAATCTATTAGTAGGATAAGCATTGTGATGCTTATATTGATTTATATCCCTTTGTAACTTTATTTTCTTTTTTTGAAATACACCATTGCACTTGTTTTCAACTCTGTTAATAATTTTTTCAAAGAACTCCTCATATTGACAAAACAGTGAATCAGTAGTAATACATTTGTATAAATGTACAATTTCTTTGTGTATTTTAACCTTCATTCCTTCCAAATAAAATACATTCTTTAATAATTCGAAACCCCATTTATCAAACATAACAATAAAATCATCTATCATGTTGGTGTCATAAAACAACCCAAAAGGGAATTTGTAAATACGTAAACCCTGCGGAATAACTTTCAAGCCAATACACTCTTTTAAATACTTAATATCCATTTCCATAGTTTTTAATTTAAACAATTTCTTTTCAAATGCGAAAATAGCATCTTTCAATGTTTTATATGAGAAATTCTCATCCTTTTTATTGTCACAAAAGTTAGTATTAGAAGGCCCAACATGTTCCTTAAAGTCATATTCACGTCACAGTAAATAGTCAAAATCAATAGGTATTCTTTGAGCATTTTTTGGTGAGCTAGTAAATCTGCAATTGGCCTCAGTTCATTCACATAAACTAGAAACAGTATGCTTATCTTTTAAACCAGCGTTGGAAATACTTTGCTGATTAGAAAAATTATTAACAGTACCTGTGGTGATAGAAGATGAAGTCCGTGATTTGTCAGTGTTGTCAACACAAATAATCTGTGCCTCTGAACCAAAACATACGGCTCCATTCTTTTTATATCCTTTACCTGAACCATTGGAAGTGTTTGCTGTATCTTTTCCGCCTCTCCGAACCTCATGGAAACCTACATGTTGGTCACTATGAACGTCTACTACCATCGTGACGCCCAGGTTTATCCGTATTGTTAGACACTCCCCCAACAATAGTAGCAACACTGTTTCCACTCAAATTATGAGTAGAATTACCTTTGGGGGATCAGGTTTATTTGAACATATACGCATTGAATCCGTTGAAGGCAAAAATAACTCAGTCTTTTGAGTTCGCCTCTTAACTCTACAACTTTTTTTTTAAGATTTGATAAATCAGAATTCTGACCAGGAACGAAGTCTGTGGGCAAACCCAAAGAGTCCAGGGAGTCCATGTCATCGAATCCACAAGTAGCAAATAGAAAAAATAAAAGTGGAAGGTGCTGCAAGTAACACTAATAACCCAAAATACAGCACCAGAACGATAACACTAGTCCATTAAACGGCAAAGTAAGGAGAAGCGTTAAGGATGCTCTCGAGTTTAAGCTATTGGGTTAGAATACAAGTTGTGGTAAAGTCATGCACATAGCCCAGTACTGAAATATTTTAATAGATGTTTAATAAAAAAAGGTCCATGTAAGTGAGCTTACAAACACTCAAAGGATGTTTCTTACTTCCACGGGTGTGATTTATGTAAAATATCCATTGAGGAAAAATGTAGGCAGAACATTACTAGCTCATCTGGTAGCCCATGTAGAAGTTGAGGAGCCAAAAGAAGAAAAAAAAAATCTTCTACACTCCTTCAGCTGTTGCAGCCTGCTTGCTAAAACTGTAAGACACATATTCTAGCTAGTTAGCAACATTGCACTAAGCACTTCAACCAAGCTGCAAACACAGTATCGGTATTCAGAAATAATGCCAGTACAGATCGCACCCCAAATCTTGTGTCTGGGTAAGCCACCCCTTTCACCCCACCCTTGTTACATCTCTGAATTTAAGCAGTACATTTTTTTAACAATGTTGGAATCCAAAATACTTGAAAATAGTTAATTTGTTGCATTTTTGACTTCATACAGTGCACAGTTGCTCAGTAATTAAAGTTTTTGCCTCATAGCTCCAGGTCATGTCTGTGTGGCATATATATTTTCTCCTTTTGCTTGATTGAATTTTTGTTGGGTAGATTGCAGTCCTCCTGCATCCCAAAAAGAAGCTAGTTGAAATGGTTAATTTCTGTGCCTTTCTCAAGGTACACACACATCTATATATATATATGAAAAAACACATCTATGCTTATTGGATTTAACCCACAAACTCATGTTCCAGTTTGCAACTGGAAGGGGTAGGAATATTACCAGTTCATTATTCACTTACTTTAACAAGTATATTAAACTATAAGGCTCAAAGAGAAAAGTGAATTCCATACCATATCAACATGTGTATCTAATACAGATGTGCTTATTTAGAACTCATTTTGTAATTAATGAAATGACTTACAACTTACTCAGCATATTTGTCATTGTCCTTGTTTGTTCAAGTTTAACACGGTCTCACTAATATAGATGTTGTCTATCTCTGGGGAATCTCTGGCATGCTTTGGAAGTGCAGAAGACCAGACAAACAAAAAAGAAAATGCAGGATTAATGCCACAGTTTTGGACCTGCCACTCTGAATGTAGTACTTCACCTATAAAATTACAGATCTTTCCCAAAACTATAATCCTTTATAGCACATGTAAACTTACAAACATATAATGTATACTCCTTCATATAGAAAACTTATAACAACAAGCTGCTGTTGTTCTTCTTTCGGCTTTTCCCGGTTAGGGGTCACCACAGTGGAACACCGATCCGCTAATGATTGGCAGTTGATTTTTACAGTGCTGAGGTGCCAGCCCGACACCCAACATTCAACGAAGGCGCGCCCATTCACGCATGTCTTTCAAACTCCACTCGACCGCGGGGAGGACATGCAGACTCCACACAGAAGGCGCTCCAGCCAAGAATCGAATGGGAGAACCTCGTGCTGTGAGGCGACAATGCTACCACTGCACCACCGTGGCTACTATAACAACAAGCAGCTCCCCAATATAATTTGGTAAAGACAATACAACTTGTGCCACTGGCTTTAACATGAAACATAACTAACAACAATCCAGTGCTGAACAAGGTAACAATATAAAATTGGTGAACAAATTACAAAGATTTGGAGTGAATCCTAACGTGGAAGCACATGCATATATTACCTCTAAAGTACAGTTCAAGCAGGTGAAAGAGTGATGGTGATCAGCATAGTACTTACTACACATGACTATCAATGCTGACTCATTTCAGTGACTGTGTAAGTAGTATGGAAGGAAAAGAGTGCCTTCTTTCTGACTACACACAAATGCAACAGGGCCGTTACACACAAAGGTGTAGAAAGGATGAGAAGAAGCATAGCAAGACTTGATGAATATTCTGTGATACAACTGCTTAAAATGTAAAACAAAAAACATACAAAATAATGCAACTTCTAAGTAAAAATAAAGAAGAAGAAAGAATGCAGAACTTATGGGGAAGAAGTAGCATTAGCAAATGATGAAAGAGACCGCTGGGTGGTCATATCTGATGGTTTAAGCAAGTACTATAACACAGCAGTTAGGAACTGTAGAGGAACTGCAGAATGTAGAGGACCTCTAAAAGAAAACAAGCTGCTGTAATTCCAAAGTGTGCAGAGTTGGTAAGATCCCTGATTGAGTACTGTATTCAGTGCTGGAGATCTCACACTTACAAAGAAATAAGCAGAACAATAAATTTAGAGGAGCACAGCACAATATAGTGCAAGGTCTGTGCAAAATGATGTATTTTTATTTTTTCCTTTTTGAGCAGGATACTGAACTGATACAAGTGGACCCTACCAGACACTGCCTGCAGTATACAAAATCAAATAGCAAGACACAATAACTACAGATTAAGCTACATTAAAATGTTATTCATGAAAGGAACTTACACAAAAGTATGGTAACACACAACAGTACAATTCAAAATGTTAAAAATCACAATTTATATTAGTAACAGTAATAAATCCAATTGACAGTACCATAGCAAGAACAAGTTAAGAAATAAATGAAGCACACACACACACACCTATAGTTTAGAAATTAAAAGAACAAAATACAAATGATGTGCATTCATTGAACCAGGAAGTGAGATCAGCATATCAATTTCATAATAATGTATTATATAAAGAATACAGAGAAAAAAATCAAAGGTTCTATTAATTTGCCAAAAGGTAAATTAAGGAAGAGGCAGACAGTAGAAATAGGTGCATATGTGAAACTGAGATGAGGGAAACGTTTACAAGAAGCCCTGTTTATTCTGGTTTAAAAAGCATCACAGTACTACCATCTCTGTCCACTGAAACTCGGCCCAGCTAAACGCGATCTACATGGTCGCTCAGGGCACCACTCATCCAACAGACAATCGAACCAGATACAAGCAGTGACATATCTCAAGTCTCAACCTCTTGTCGCAAAAAATCTGACAAAGCCAAAAATAATGGGGGGGGACAAAAGCCTGAAATTAGGGACAAATTTTAAATATTGCTCTTATAAACTTAGAAAGTCACTAGAATAAATGGTCTTGTGTTACCATGCATTTTCTGAAGGATATTAAGTATGAAACTCACATGCCTGCCATTATTTAGTGAATTCAGTCCTCACTGATTTGCCACAAAAATCCAGAAATCCACAAACTTTGAGGAACACACCAAACATATGAGGCAAAAATCTGGACATTTGAGAGGTATGGACTGTGGACATGCTTGCAGACCTAAGAGTACAGCTAAACTGTCCTGGGTTTTGTCTCCTATTTTAGATTGTTCCCAGTAAAATTGGTTGAGGGTTTCTCTTCATATTTTTCAGAAACTGGAAACTCAGTACATGCTATTCTAGCAACATTTTACATATACAATAATAATAATATTGATTTTGGGGCTTTGCCCCCACCTCTCATTATTTCTGACTTTGTTCCTGATACTTGTGCTTGACATGCTGAGAGATGTATTTACCTCTCAGCTGTACCACTTTGGAACATACCTACCATGCCGTTTTCCCATTAGATTAACAGGATGCCACAAGCTACAGACATAATAACCCCTTGAGGTCACGATGGAGTAGGTCACATGACAGAGAAAAGTCTGAAGGGTGTTGAAGGGTGTACCATTGTCCGAGTATTTAATAGTCCTTACTGTTGTTTTCTGTGATGAATGCGGTGGTGGTGCTGCGGTAGCGTTGTTGCCTCATAGCAAGATGTTGTCCCATTCGATTCTCAGCTAGAGCGTCTTCTGTGTGGAGGCATATGTGAATGGGGCGTGCCTTCGTTGAAGGTTGTGCATCAGGGCTGGAGCTCTGGTGGACCGGAGTTCTGCTGTGGCGACCCCTAACCGGGAAAAGCCGAAAGACACAAACAAACAACTGTTGTTTTCTGTGAATAGACAGTTGTGTTTCTTTTCAGCAGCACAGCAAATATCGCATCGAGGAGTGGGGAGGACTTGTCTCACCTGAAGAGTGTAGAGTTGAGGTAATTTTTTTTCATTGTCTCTCTTCTTTTAATATGCACCAAAACTTATGTTGACTACAAGTTTTAAAAAATCCAAAATTGGACAGAGATAGCTCAGAACATTGAACCATACCTCAGAACTCTCCAGATCTTTGCCTCTTATTTTTTGGCCTGTTCCTCACAAAATTTGTGTTTGCCTGGGAAATCACAGAGGACTAAAGGCACTAAATAATGGCAGACATATAAGTGTCTGACTTTAGTTCCTGCAGGTAATGCATACTGATACAGAACCTGTTATTCTAGTAACTTTGTGAGGTTATAAGAGCATTATTTAATATCTGGTCTACTTATGGGCATTTGTCCCCTCCATTATTTTAGGTTTTGTCTAGATTGAACATCATCCCAGTTCAAAGTTTAGTGTGCTGTGGAAGGGGTGATTTCAGGCATCAGGAAATAGTAGAAAGACCAACCTCTACTAGATATGTTTTTGGAAAAAAGAGTGCCAGCACCAGCTCATAACACGGACAAACAAATATTTTGTCATTTTCTTCTTCCAAATCTGACAGGCAGACTGCAGTGGACAGGCTTGCAGAGCCAAGAGTGCATCTAAACTGTCCCAGGTTTTGCTTCGTATTTTATATTGCCCCAAGTAAAAATTGATCAAGGGTTGGAGTCGGCTAGTCGCTAAATAATATGAGTTTCCATTTATATTCTCCAGACACTGAAATGTTTACATAGTAATAATATTGATTTTGGGCCTTTGCCCTCAACACGATTATTTTGACTTTGTCCCGGATTCATATATATGCCAACATGGTGAGAAACATATTTATCTCTGAATAGGGTTGCCATCTTTTCAGATGCCCAGAGTGGGACATTTTTTGTAGAAATGTCAGATTTTGCAGGACCAAGCATACCTCTGACCAGTACAAAGGCTAGAACTTCACTAACTGTTTTATACAACTATTAAAGAAAACGTAGGAAATATTTTTGTCCTAAAATCTCAGGACATTTGCCTTTTTTTGATTTTTTTGTAGGACACAACTGCCCAAAGAGGGACTGTCCCTCACAATGTGGGACAAGTGGTACTCTGTCTCTGAACTGTATCAGTTTGTGATGTACACGCTATGCCATTTCCCACTTACATTAACAGGGTGCCACAAGTTACTTACATGTTCTTTGAGGATACAGTCTTTTTTAAGACTATGCATGGCCAATCAGATGAGACTCTAAAAAAAGTGCACATGCTGGAGTTGGTCAGATGACAAGGGAAAAAGTTTCGAGAGTGTACCAGTGTCAGAGTGCTTGGTCATTACTGCTGGCTGTTGTAGGACATAACAGACTGTTGTGTTTTTTTTTTTTTTTTGTCAGCGATAGCAGATAATGTTGCAGCAAGGGTTGTAAAGGATTTATTGTGCCTGGAAAGTGTAGAGCTGAAGGTTTTTTTTTTCACTGTCTCTCTTTTTTTAATATGTGCCAAAATACATTGACCATTTTTTTTTAAACTAGAAACATCTTTATTAAATTATCACTTAAGACATAGGCAATCATACATTTATATAAATGAAAACAAACCATATTGACATAATCTTAGTTGCAAGCATTTTACACCACAAACCATATTGACATAATTTTAGTTGCAAACATAAATCAGTTACAATCTATCCAGTCATTGTCAAACATTACATATCTCATTAATATTCTATCTTCTTTTAAACCTCATTCCTCCCCTGTATGTATTCTTCCCTCACATCCCATTTTTTCTATGTAATTTGCTCCTACCATTTTCTAAAGATCCCAATTCTAGTACAGTTGATTCCAGTTGTTTTATCTCTGCTACTATATTCATTACTTCTAGTACAATTGGTTTAGACTTTAATTTCCATTTTCCAGTAATTGTTTTTTTTGCAGCCACCATAATTAGACTCAGAAAGGTCTTACTATGTCTAGGCAATTCTGATTCTGTATCGTAGCTCAGAAAATAAATGTCCCTAGTTATATCAATTTGCTCACCCAGTATCTCTGACAGTATTTTCCAGTGGAATCTTTAAAGTCTGAAGAAACACAGCAAAATGCACCACAAAACAGAATCCACCCTGATTCGTTTTGAATATAACAGGTGTAAATATTATAAGATGTATTTATGTTTTATTAGGATAGCATTTAAAACATTTTCAGCAATCATGATTTTGGAATATTATGTCTTTTTAGACAGTATTTATGCTGAGTATGATGGCTGTTTTTAATACTTTTGTATTTAAAGTTGTATTGCTATACATTTCTAGTTTATGTAATATCAGTTTCCTTTGAAGTTAATAAGATAAGAATTTAAAATGTATTTACATTTAACATGATGGTGGCACTTTAAATATTTTTGCTTTTTTGACCTTAGGGTTGCAGTGTTTTTCCACATGGTTAATTGTTCTAATTGATGTAATTAAATAACTGTTTGGGTATCTGGTTTGTATATAAGGAGGTGGTTTTTTTATTTGAATCATTCCTTGAAGGCGAAAGGCCAAGGTACCAGAATAAATGGTGAATTATACTTCCTGAAGTCAGTGTAGATTCTGTTTCATGGTGCATTTTTGCTGTGTTTCTTCCGTTTTTCTTATTTGAATCTTTAAAATCTGCCAACTCATTACACTCCTAGAAAACACGGTCCCAGTTACCTCTTTCTTCCCCATCACACTTCCAACATTTGCCGTCTATCTGAGGAAATATTCTCTGGAGTCTACTTGGGGTATAGAAATATATTTGTAAACATTTCCAAGCAAAAATCCTTTAGTCTTCTAGATTTGGTTGCATATTTGGGAGACATATATATATCCTCCCATTGTTTCTTTGTGAATTGTTTATCCAGTCTGTCTTCCCAATCCTTTCTAACCTCCTCTGATTGATTCTTATTGTTGTTCAATATTTTATATGCACTAGTAATTATTGCTTTTTTAACACCAGCTTCAAGAACTAAGCCAACACAGGAATGGAGAAAGGAGATTCTGCCAATAGGGTTGACTGCAATTAGGGTTACAGACAATAGGCAAGAGGGGGCTAGAATTTATTGGAGAAAACTGGCAAAGGAACTGAGGTATTGAGACAAATAACTAGAGAGGGAAAGGTAATAGAATGGGAAGACACCAAGAATTTATTCGGACTGCAGGTTACAGACTGCCTTCCCTATCAAGGATTAATATCAGAGTACAGGCAAAGAGAAAGAAATAAGGGCATCTTAAACAAAAGACCAACACTGGTAGAGTTTTTAGTTGACTACAAGTTAAAAAAAATCCAAAATAGGATGGCAGTAATGCAGAACACTGGCAATACCTCTCAATTGTCCAGATTTTCACCTTATATTTTTTGATCTGTTCCTTATAACATTTGCATTTTTCTGGCAAATTACAGTCACTAAATAACGGCAGACATACAAATATCAGACTTTATTTCCTTCAGGAAATAAAGGTTGACGCAGAACTTGTTATTCCAGCAACTTTCTAAGTTTGTAAGAGTGATATTTAATATCTGTCCCTATTTTTGGCCCAGCCATTATTTTAGGTTTTGTCCTGGTATCTTGAGATGAGAGGTATGCACTGGACTATACAAATGTGAGGTACACTCAGTGCATTGTTCTCAATTATTGCCTAACACTGAACTTCTTCTGTCTAAAAACAATCAGGAACACTTTTAAAAATATTAATACTATTATTTTGAAAAGCTGACAAAGTAAAAATCTTAAGTTAGTCTATAACTAATTATCATCCTTGCCCGTTATGTGTAATCTACCACCTTTTCTTCCAGAGAAATAATTAGGAGAGACAGCAACATTTTGAGACAAAGCTAAAACAGATGAGAGGCATTTTTTAAGACATGTGGACAAAAATAAAAGATTGTGACCTCAATTGCAGATAAGCTTTGTAACAGTAAATTGAAGTATAACTTAACAAGTACATACAGTATAGTACCTGACAACCCAGCAGTAATGGAGAGCACTTGACTGAACTAGTGTCTTTACAATCATGATTTAAAATGTTATGACAGAAATGCCCTTGTGTACATCTACACTTCTGCCATAAAAATTCAACCATCATGCAAATACACTATTTCAGTCTAGTGTTCTCCATTAGTGCCAATAGGATTTCCTGTTGATACTAGAATTAATTGAGAAATTAAGCTTTTGATGAGTTTTCATTCTTCCAAAACTTAATTTATGTGTAGGATCTCTTGTCTTTCCACACCCCACATGCCATTGTTTTATTGGTGCAGCTTAAATGTTTCATCCATGGATGCCGTATTACAATGCGTTAGGCTAAGTGTGGATTCCCCTTGCAAAGTTCTTACTGAGTCGTATGTTTTTTCTCAAGATATGATTTGCCACTGTATGTTACTTTGCTGCGCTTCATTGTTGGGTGATTTTATTCTGCTTTGACCTGATTTGGATTTATTGAGCAATAATGCTTTAGATCGCTCATGTAATACATGAAACACAATTGTAGTGTAATTCATGCTTTCACTTACTAGAAGCGCTGGATTATCAAGCTATGTCTTCTACCTCTGTGCTTGAATCTAATACTTCCAGTTTTCTGGTTTTGTGCCAAATCAGAGCCAAAACGGGTCTTTTAGTTGGCTTTCATCCATGGTTTAATAGATGTGTTCATGTGGAAGGTACAGTGTGCCACTTATGAAAACCATGAAGAAATGAGGCTGCTTTTATCAGGAAAACCATTGTATATAGCTCTCAACTGTATAAGAACAAATTTCAACAGTCAGGGAATAATTCAGAAATAATCAAGGATACTTTTAAAATACTAGTATTCTGAACTTGAGATGATGAAAGAATAAGACAAATGCATGAACCGATATACATTTTTTGAAGCTAAAGAGGTTTAAAGTCTTATTTTTCATTGTTTAAGTGTAATTCTCCACCATTTCACCAAATGTCACTACTTTTAAAAGGGACTTTTGAGTCAGAATTAGAGACAGTTCAGTGGTGCATCCCTGAGCTGCATGGTTACTGCTTTTGTATGAATTTAAATAGTGTATCTGGAAGCATTATGGGATGCCATGCCTCCCACCTTTCCAATTAGCTGTCCTGCTGATTTCCAATAGTGTGAGAAATGGACAGATGTAGCAGAATATTTATAATATGTACCAGGGAAATGCTGAGGGAGGTGCTGCATAACTTGAGGCTAGGATAAAGTCCATCTAGTCTTGCACAAATTAGTACTGATTTGAAACATTTATTCCTTTGCTTAGAAGAACTGGCCTGAAGTTAAGATGAACTTGTTGCTATGGATATTCTAGGGAGCATTATCTGCAATACTTAAAAAAAGTTGCTGCTTGTTTGGGATCGGTAATTGTCAGGTAATTCACACAGAATTAGGCATCTGAGTCAAGGTTATGTATACCAGCCAGGGTATGTATATCACCAGAATAATTTTAGACTGCCAGAGATGATTTCTGCTCCATGATAATCTGTCTTTCCTGTGTCAATCTTTTTTTTTTTTTTTTTTGCATTCACTATGTATATCACAGCGGTAATAGCACTTACCACAATCAAGTTGTCAGTTACTTTCTTACTATAAGTGCCGGGCATATTCTGGGTGAGTTGTCTCATTTAAGCTCAGCTACCAGATTCTTCCTTGCAAAGGCTAGTAAAAGAAAATACAATTATTTGACAAACCAGAGTTAAATGCTTACTAGCAATTAGGTAAAGTTAGGTTGCTGGCAAAGTTTTTTTCTTCTTAAGTTTGAGGGTATGAATTTGGTTTTCATACTGTAAGTATTTTTAGTAGTCACTCTTGCATTCTACAACTGTGACTACAGTTGCCTGCTGCCTTTGAGTTTATTCAGACTTTTACAAGCAGATAACCCTTGATTGTCTCATGATCATTAAGCCATACAGTGAGCGCAGCTATAGGACACTTTGATCTTCAATCACTATTGCATTATCACATTTTTTTTTATTTTGCAAGAAAACATAAGGTTATAAATGTTACAGAAGGATATATTTCTTTTATAAATGCAGCTGTTTTCCCTGCTCTCCACACTTTTTTAATTGGTACTGTGATACATCACTGACTTACTTTAACACTGCAATTGAGTATTTTCTTAATATTCTACATTCTTTTCTGCCCCAGTCTGTGGCACAGAGGGACAAAGCCATGACTATGCCGGGCCCCCAGACAACTGTACATCTAGCAGCAGTGGCAGCATTTGGTGGGGAGGATAGACATGAGTGGCTGATGTTGACTTTGCCATGGGGGGGGGGGCTGCCTTGGCTGGCTGCAGTAGCAACATTAAGAGTCTGGCAGCCTTTCAAAAGGCAGAAGGATGTCAGGACACACTCCCTGGTATGATGCTATATCAGCACCCTTGATCTTCTCACTGGCCATGGACAGTCTTTTTGAACCTGAGAAAGGCAAAGGCGGGTCCAGTAGACCCAAAAAATGATGACAGAAGCTGGTACCAACTGGTGGTCAGTTGTACAGGGAAAGATATAATCTGATATTGCCATTTTCATTCATTCCTCAGCTGATGGGGTCTCAGATCCGCCTCAGCCACATTTACTTAAATTATCGGATCTGACTCTTGAGCTCCTCTATTTACCCATAATGCCTCAAAGCCCTGTCATACCTCTGATCTCGTCTGCCGCTTCTATGCTTCAGACGTGGATCGCACTCTTTCCAGCTTTAGGGGTGTTTATCAACCTTATTTGTGAGTTAAAATAGAAAATTTTTATTTTTCTTCATATATTTCTTCTTTATATTTCACAGTTTCTCCCTTCTTTTTTAATTATCAGGTTTTTCTGCTTTAGGCTTTAAAGTTTTCTTACCCATGTTTTCAAGGTGCTGTTTTTACCATTGTTGATAATTCCCTTTTCTTTATTTAAAGTTTCCTATCAGTTCAAAGAGTATTCTGATTTACCATTGCTGGTATTTCTTCTTCCTATGTTTTCTATATAAAATGAAAATAACACATGGGGGATATCAGGAATGCCAGGATCACCAATGCCCTATATAGACACTCATTGAATCATCCCACTGCTAAATTTACTTTTACTATCATAGACAACATTACAGGTAATCGTGCTTTCAAAACTGGATGGCATGAAATTCTTAACAATAAAGAAAGAAAATGGATAGTGAAACTAGGAGGTTTGTTTTCCCCTGGACTCAATGATAATTTATAAATATTGTTTTTTTCAGGTTAAATGTTTATGCCTGATTTGTTTAATTTATTTGATTATTTTTTTCTCATATACATGCTATTTGAACTTTGTACAAATATATAGATATGTGTATTTATGTATTAACCATATATATTTCTTATGACAGGAAATGATGTCATCATTGTTGAGGTATTTATGGTAGGGTTTTTTCTTTAAAGTGTATTAATCTACTGATGAAAGCCATGTGCTGAAACCGGTCTAGTATTCAGCTTAATAAAGCTATTTGTATCAGTCCCTTCTGGTGCTGGCATTATTTTCATTTTGTTCGGAAATACATTTTGTGATGTTTTCTATATAGTAACATAAAAAAATCTTTCTTTCTTATATTTTTGCTTTGTCATTAATATGGCTGAAAAGCCATCAAGTTGGAGTGTCCTACCTTGAAACCTCCTCTTAGATTTATGTGGGTTTCAGTTCTCGGACTTTGAGCGATCACAGCAATAAATTATTTTTAAAAGGTCTGCTTCTTCCACTGCTACTTCTATTTCAGGGGCTCAAACCACCACAAAGAAAAAAAATCCTCTTGGAGTCCAGGGAGCACAAGAAATGCTCTCCTGCCCATTCTCATAAACCTTCTGCAGCCTTGGTGCCACCAGCTAAATTAGTGAAAAGATCGTATCTGGTGCTGGGGACACTGAAATCTCCTAGGACTCGGAGCCCTCACTTTCACCACAGCCTATTTCCCCAAGGCTCCTATCACCCTTCTTACAAGAGACTCCAAAGAGAATGTCACATTCCACTTTCATATTGTCTTCTATCAGGTCCTCCCGGAGTCCATCCAAAGCAGATGCGAATAGGATGAGGAACTTTTTCAGGGCTCAGATTCAGCTGGCGGTATTACTGATCCATGAGCCTCCAACCTCTATCTCATCAAGTTGTTTCTCCTTCTCTGATCCATCCAGTGATTTCAGAGCCCTTGGTTCCAAGAATTCTGAGATTTGATGAGTCGGACCTGAAGACAGCTAGGTCTTCAACTCCGACTGTGTCTCTGACTCATTCGGTGCCAATCCCCCTAGAGCAGGACAACTCTCTGAGCCAAAGCTTCGGTGCTGGATCTGAGGGTGGGTTCAAGTATGAGGTTTTTGGAGCAGTCCCTTCCTCTTGGTGCTTCAGTACAGGATATTTCGGGTGTGGCTCCTCCCTCATGGCAGAATCCCTGGAAGGGGCAGGACTTGGCAGCACCTGGAGCTTTGGCTCTGGTGAGGCTATCAACAGCTTTTCCCAATCCTTCTACCTTTGAGGTGGTGGAGAGGGCTTTCTCTCACCTGAGAGTCCAGTCTACTCTTATCTCTTCAGATCCTACCCCTCTAACCCTTTGAGGTCTGAGTTCTGAGCCTCATCAGCCTATCCCACAAGGACAAATTGCCCATTCCAACTTCCAGGCAGTTCCTCTGCAGAAACTTCCCCTCTCTTACGATACATCTCCAGATCATCCCACTGATGAGGTCTCCTGGAAGCATAGTGCTCAACTTCTTAACTCAAAAAATCTGGATAAAGCCAACAATAATGGGGGGACAAAGCCTCAAAAATAGGAACACATTTTAAATATTGCCCTTATAAATTTAGAAAGTTGCTGGAATAAAAGGTCTTGTGTTGTTATGCATTTTCTGAAGGATATAATGTCTGAAACTCAAATGACTGTCATTATTTATTGAATTTAATCCTCACTGATATGCCACAGAAATCCAGAAAATCACAAATTTTATGAGAAACAGACAAAAGATGTTTCCTGTGGACACATTGTAGAGATCCTTAGCCAGAAAGGTGGATGGTCTTCCATTCCCCCTTCCTAAGAGTAGTCAGTGTTCCTAGAAGCCTTTGGGTCTGGCTCATCTTACATATTGTGTTACCCCCCCCGGCAGATGATCTCATAGATCTTGTATCTCACCAGCATGGAAGGAACCAGGTACTGTGGAGCCCATCCGTCATCTCCCTGAAAAGTTTCTTGCTCCTCCCAAAGGTAGGTATCATTGGAGTAAGGGAGTTCCTGTGGATGATGTGGTTGTGGCAACAGTCACTAAGAAAGAGCTAGAAGAACAGAGCTGATCTGTCAACCCTCCTAACAGAGAGTCCAGGCCAGTGGACAGATTTGGAAAGTGCTTTTATGTTTCAGAAACCTTTGCTCTACAGTTGCACAATTACTGGCACATTTTACAAGATTACAGAGAGACTTGATTAAAGAATTCTCCAAATCTCTTCTTGGGTCCATGTTGGCAGAGGATCACAAATAGCTATCTTCACAGCTAGCCACCCTTCATTCTATTTCCAATGTGTCCATGATGTTAATCTGTCATGCAGTGGAAGTTTCCTAAAGGGCTGTGGGGTCAAGCATAGTTGTCAGGAGACATTCCTGGATGCATTTATGCAATTTTGCAGAGCCCTTCAAGTCTGCTTTCATCAATGCTCCCTTTGATGGCTCTTCCTTGCTTGGCCCGACAGTGAAAAAAATGCTCTCTCATAGTGAGTAAGAAGGGAAGACCTTGCCTGCCATGGGAATACTTTTTTCCACCCTACAGAAGTCATTTTCCAGGAATCACATGGAGGTAAAAGGATGTGGTTCTGAAAGTCACAAGGTTCCTTCTGGGACTCACAATGGGAAATTCCCCCAGAAGCAGGGGAGGAAGTTCAAGTGGAATATGCTGTTCTTGCAGCAGAGGTGGTCTGCAAAACCAAGGGTTTTAAGATTCCTTCTCAGATAAACCCTTTCAGCTCTTTTGAAGGTTTGCCTGACTGCTCTACACTGGAGGCAGTCAGGGGCACTTCACTGTGCACCCAGAAGCCTGGGCATAAATGACAAGTAACACTTGGGTGCAAAAAAATGATATCAGAGGCTGTTTTATTCCTTTTTGGCAAATCCCACCAACCAAACAGAAAAGGCTTCCCAACATTCCACCCAGTCAGTGGGAGTTAGCAGTCTTAGAAATTCAAAAGCTGCTAGACAAAAGAGTCATCAAAGATGTCCCACCAGACCAGAGAGGATTTGGAACTTACTCAGGGTTCCTTTTAGTGCCAAAGCAAATTGGAGACTTGATACCTCTTCTGGACCTCAGCAACTCATTCAGTTTGTAAAGAACTCCAAGTTTTGGATGATCACAGTTCAGTCCATTCTACCTTTTCTACAGAAAGATGTTTGGATGTGCTTCATCAATCTGTGGGATGCATACTATCACATCAAAATGAACAGACACTCCCAAAGATATCTGAGCTTTCAGATGAGGGCCAGTCATTACCACTTCAGAACCCTGCCATTTGGTCTCACCACAGCCCCCAGGGTGTTCATCAAGTGTATGACACTTGAAGCAGCTCACCTGAGACTGTTCTGATTCAGAGTGTTTCCTTACCTAGTTGACAGGGTCCTCACCTCCCCCAACCAGACATTTCCCCCAAGAAGGTCAGAAACTACTTAATCCAATTATGTCAGTCTCTAGGAATCACATTCAGTTATGCCAAGTCCCATCTACAACCTGTTCAAGTGTTGGAGTTTATCGGACACCAGCAGTCAATTGGACCTTCTTCCATCAAACATACTACGACTGCAGGTGAGACAGATTCTTTTACACCCTTCTCTCCAGCAAAACTGGTCCTTCAGGCTTTAGGATCAATAGTGGCTACTATTACCTTGGTCCTGATAGCTCGATTCCATATTTATGTTCTTCAATGGATTCCAGCTGTTTAGTGGTCAATTCTTCTATAACCTCTGTCCTTTCAAATAAAGCGTTCTTGGGTTTCCAAGAATTCCCTGCTTTGGTGGGTACAGTCCAATGAAGTTGTCAGGGACAACCCTTTGTTTTCCTACCTCTGGTAGCCATGTTGACCACAGATACTTCTCCGTTGGTGTAGGGTGCAGCATTTCTTGGGACGGATGGTCCAAGGCAAGTAGACCCCAGAAGAGACCAATGTGTATATCAATGTCTTGGAGATGAGGGCAGTCCTCCTAGTGTTGCAGGCCTTTCAGGACACCCTTCCTCCAGGAATGATTGCTGTCAAAACAGACAACATGTCAATAGTTTGGTACATCAACAAACAGGGTGGAACCCAGTCCTCTCCCCTTTGTTGAGAGGCAATGAAAGTGTGGCAGTGGGCAATCTCCTCCAACTATTTTCTTATAGCAATGCACATCCTGGGGAAATCCAGTATGCTAGCGGACACACTCATTGGGTCTATTCTGATGCCTCATGAGTGGTCCCTCAACCAGTTGGTGGTGGGGAATATTCTCCGCCAATGAGTTCGACCTTGCTGCAATATATTCACCTCTCCCCTCAAGTGCAGCAGGTTCTTTGCCCTTATCCCCCCGTGGGAGTTACAGAGAGAAGCTCTAGTCCACATTTGGCCCTCCAGTCTCCATTACACTTATCTCCCCTTACCTCTAATCCCAAAATTTCTTCAGAAAGCACTTTGGTTGAAGAGCAAGGTTATTCTCATTGTCCCTTTTTTGGCCTTGTCGAGTGTGGTTTCCCTTCCTGTCGTCTCATTTTCTACATCCCCCTGGATTTTGGACCCCAGTGCAAATCTAATTCCTTATCCCTTGGGGATGACACATCTGAACACTGTAGGCTTCAAGTTGACCTCATGATTTCTCCAATTCCATTCATTGGTTACACAGCCCAGGCTTTCGTCCTCTATCCTTAGAAACTGCAATACACCAACAAATTCAGCTATGGGTGCAGCTTTTGCCCCTAGTTATGCTGTGATCTACATGGGGGAATTTGAAAGGGAATTTATGTTTCAAAACACATTTTTTGTTAATAATGTGGTTTTTTTCAAACGTTATATTGATGATCTGATTTTTGTGTGTAAAGGGAGTACGACTCTTTTTGATGAATTCATGGTGAGTTTAAACAGCAATCACCATGGTTTAAAGTTTGTGGCACACATTTCTGAATTTCAAATTCCCTTTCTTGATGTAGAATTTTATGTGGGGGCAAATGGTTTGGTTGAGCATAAAACCTATAGGAAACCCACTTCAGTGAATAATTTTCTACATGCTAGCAGCATGCACCCTGCACATTTGATTAAAGCCATACCGGAAGGAGAATTTAAAAGGAATCTAAGAAATACTTCAGACAAAAACCTCTGGGAAGAGGTGTGTGATGAAATTTCGGATAGATTATATTCTCGTGGATATGAGCAGGATAGGCTTGAATCTATAAAACAAAGATTGTGTGAAAATAGAGTATTTGGGATACGAGGGTATAAACATATATTTGAGTTTGAAAATGCACTAGACTTAGATAAGTTGTTTTTTGTATCCAAGTACTCTGATTTTTCATGTGTTATGGAAAAAGTTATCAGGGATTTGTGGCCGGTCGTATGTGAAGATCCTATAATAGGTCACCTCTTTCCCAAACATATTACTTTTTCTTATAAAAGGTATCCGAATTTGAAAGAGATCTTAAACAGAAAAGTCGAAGTAAGAAGAGATGGTATGGTTGGGATGTATAAATGTGGGAAATGCTCTGTCTGTAGCAAAACTAAAAACATGCATGGTTTGAAGATCAATGGAAAGATGTACACTGCTTTCAAAGGTTTGATTGTAGGTCAACAGGGGTCATTTACATTTTAGGTTGTGATTGTATTCCAGCCAAGTGGTACATTGGACAAACCACTAGACAAGTTAAGATTCATATTTTGGAACATCTAGGTGACATAAGGAGGGGAAACCTAGAGAGCCCTGTGGCTGCACATTTTTGCAGCATACACAATGGTGAGAATGATAGCTTTAAGTTCAGTGTGTTAGCCAGGCCTCATTCAAATAGAGGAAATTACAAAGTAGTTTTGAGTAAGTTAGAACAAAGGTTTATCATTGAGTATCATACTTTATTCCCCAAGGGAATGAACTTGGAAATTTAATGGGTATCAATGACATTTAGCTTTTACCAAATGATTCATTATGTATTAAAATTGAAGTTTTGTAATATTGATATTTCATAGTGATTAATAAGTTGTTATATGTATGCACATCTGAAAAGAATTTATTGCACAATGAAATTTATTAATTAATTATATTTGGAGTGTTTAGTTTATAGTTCATATTTTGTAATTAATATTTATAAAATTTGTAAATCAAGTAAAAGAGGAAAAAAATGTGTTTGTAAAAAGTTCAATAGAAATGTTTCCTTCCTTGAAATATATTTCAGTGGTGAATGAGTTAAATTGTTTGATATAATGATGTTTAATTGATTGATTGATGTTTGATTAATTAATTAAAGCATATATAAAAGGATACTGAAAATGCAAATATATGTCCCATTGAAGGCGAATAGCTGAGGTACCAGGACAGAAGGAATAAAAATGGATATCAACTACTCCTGTGTCTTCCTCTGAATTTGTTGGTGTATTGCAGTTTCTAAGTATTGAAGCTTGTCTTTAATAGTGTTTGTTTTTCGTCCTCTATCCACCAGATACTCCCATCATCCCAAAGAAACTCAATTAGAAAAAATTACAAGAGTAAAAGGAAAAGATTTTCTTATTGGCCTCATTAGAGAGACGTGAATGCTTTTACTGCACTTATTCCAGCTGTCTTAGATTTGGTTGATTCAAGTTTTCAAGAAAAGGTTAGTTTTTCCACTATCAATGTTCAGTTAGCAGACATTTACCCCTAGCATGTTCCAGATTGTGCAAAGCATTCCTTAACCACCTTGGGATCTTATGCTGTTACTGCAGGGTTTGACTCAACCCCTTTTCAAGCCTTTGGCCAAATCAAGATCTCAAGTTTCTGTCTTAAAAATGGCTTTTCTAGTAGCCATTACTTCAGCAAGGTGAGTTTTTGAACTCAAGGCACTCTCCTCAAAATTCCCTTACTTATTCTTTCACAAAGATAGAGTCATATTACGTACTAATCCTTCCTTTCTGCCCAAAGTAGCTTCAGAGACTAGCAACACTTAATTCATCAACTTGGCTATTTTCTTCCCAAATCTTTTTAACAAAGGTGAATATATGCTTCATCTTTTAGATGTGCATGGATAGCTCTCTTTTTCTCTCCATAGGAGAAAGGATTTTAAAAAAGCAGATCATTTGTTCATCTTCTTTTCCTCCAATAGGTTGGGAAAACCAGTTTCCAAAGTTACCTTAGCAAAGTGGTTAACAGATTGCATATCATTTGTTTACTCTCAACATGGTCTGTCTTTACCCAAATGTCCAAAAGTTCACTCCACTAGATCCATGACTGCCTCATCTGCTTTTTCGTCCAGAGCTTCTATTGATGATATT